>NC_140068.1:54749338-54942345 GCF_964194135.1 Talpa europaea | reverse complement strand
CCTGGTGGTACATGTGATTGAGTGCAGCGGTTTGAAGCTGTCCGCAGCCTCTGCAGTGCCGGTTCCATCCCTGCCAGCCTCAGAGCAACCCACATGGCGAGCAGACCTCTCCTGCCTCGCCCGCTGCTCCCCTCAGCAGTGTATTTCGTCAGTCTGCCTGTCCTGTTCCCCACTCTGTCTCTGGTGAATCCTCTCACCCTCCTGCACATCTGGCCTGTACCCTGGCTCTTGTATAAATAAAATAAATCTTAAAAAAAAAAAAGAATCCTCACATTTATAGGACATGAAATACAACATATCAATTCTATAACATATCAATTCTTTCTATTCATTCAGATATATATATATACAACAAAAATAGTATAGAAACCCACTCACAGATAATGTTATCTTCCCTTCATTCCCTACTGTGAAACTTCCATAATATGAACCTTACCTAGGTTTTTCCTCCTCAACTTGAGACATGTTTCATGGTGACTAGGGTGCTTCTGTGCAACAGAACCATTAAAATTAGAAAATTTCCTTCTTGAAATTTCCCAACATTCTTGGACTAATGTATCTCAGTAGTCACCTAGCTTTCTGACTGGGCCTATGAGCTTTGCTTGACTAATTTAATTTTACTTGTATAGCAGTGTCTGTTTTTAGGGGTCCATCTTAATCTGGGGCATCTGCTGTAAGTATAAGCATGATATTTTGTACTGTTTTAGTACTCTCTTATCTTCTAAACTTACATTTGTGTTCCACAAGAGGAAGTTTTCCAGAGTACCAAGGTTAATGGAATTAATTTATCTATTTTTTATCTATTTTTCTTTGGGTCAGTTTCTTATTTTCTGGTGTGTTACTTTCATCAGCATTTTAAACCCAAGCCAAACAATAAGAACACAATAAATAATGATGGTTTACTATATCCCATAGAACTTTCTCTCTCTCTTAGGGAATTCTCCCTGAGAGTGCCAAAGATCACTTACAAAAGCCAGTGCCCACTATGAAAAACCCTGAAAGACCAAATGAATTTAAGCCTAGTATAACAGACCAAAGGAAGTGCAAAGATATAAAAGTCGAAATCATCTGACATCCCCCTACCCTCAGGCAAATCTTGGTGCCACTTGTTGCAAGGGTGTGGACCTGAAAAGGACTGTCAAATTGGTAAGGAAGTCCTATATCACCCCCTTGTTCCTAGGGTTAGCAATACCCTAGCACAGTTTGGGCATTGGCATGTGAACTTGATTCTTAGCTCTCACTTTACGTCTTCCCAATTCCTCCTCATCAACAGACCAAGTAGAGGACCATTTCTTATCCACACATACAAATCTGTCAAATGGTTTGCATCGATTTTATTCAAATCCCATTTACTAGGACTCAACATCCTTATCTTTACCCTTCCAGAAAACCCTGTCTTTCTAAGCATATCACCTATGTCACAAAAATCTGAAAGATGACATGCAATGTGTATATACATTTTTCATATCTCTTAAAGAAATTTGAAGGCACTTTTGAAACTAGGATTCTGCATAGGTGTATAAATAATGTGCATTATCTAAATCAAAGATCAAAAAGGAAAAGGGAAGCAGTATAAAAACAGTACACTGAAATGACCTCAAGTGAAAATGTAAAATGATACAGCAACAAGAGGGATGGAAGGAAATGAACTGGATTAATTCAGTACAATGGAGTAAGAACCAGAAATATATGGAGCAAAAATATGTTTTGGCTTTGCAACTAAAGTAGATTTTGGCAGAAATAGGTTTATTACTCTCAATCATTGCTATCATTTGAAAATAAATATTGAAGATGATTGTACAATGCTGAATGATATAAAGTAAGTAAGCATTTCTAAAAAGTAGCCATAATTCTGTATTTGGGACATAAGAGACACTGAGTATTAAAATAATACAAGAAAAACAAAGAGATGCTTGTGAATATTGCAAGGCTAGTTTTCTTTGGGGGAAAGAATGTGTGTGTGTGTGTGTGTGTATGTGTATGTATGAAAGGGAAGATGAGAGAAATCTCTCTCCCTAGAAGTTGGAAACTAAAAAAACTAACTCTTTTTATGTGACTAAACTAAACCTAACAAAGAATTCCATATACTTAAAATGTGCACAAATTTAGATGAACCTGACATGTTCAGAGCCAGAAAAGATTAAGGGCCATCACTCCAGTAGCTCTGTGATCGCCACATCTGAGTTTTGAGTAAGGAGAAATGAGACAGAGACAGAAGAAGAAAGAGGAGGAGGCTGAGGAAAAAAAGTCTAAGGGGAAGGAGGACAAGATAAAGAAAGCAGAACAAAGGAATAAAAAAAGGATAAAAGGGGAA
Source organism: Talpa europaea (assembly GCF_964194135.1). NCBI lineage: Eukaryota > Metazoa > Chordata > Mammalia > Eulipotyphla > Talpidae > Talpa > Talpa europaea. The sequence goes on along the minus strand of NC_140068.1, from coordinate 54,940,031 downwards.
AGAGACAGAGCTCAATTAGTCACCAACACACAACTTCTAATGGCACTCCAGATGTTCAAGTATGACAAAATAATTTAAATGTATGGGTATATTTTGTAAGCTCTACAACATTAATATATGAGCTGTTTTGTTGCTTTTACTATTAAGAAATAAAAACAGTCTGCAATTGTACATCAGTAACACAAAAATGGAGACAGGTTAAAAGCCAGCTGTTATTGCAGTAAATCCCCAGCCCATTCTCTCTCAGCTCTTTGCCACTCACCCTCAATATGTATTCTTCAGACTTAGCACAGCAGGGAAAAGGGCTGTCAATATTTGTATTGAATCTTGTTTTCAGTCTTCTTAAAAGATAAATGAGTAAAAGTTTGAGTCAAATGAATTGCTGAATTATATGTCAACAGTTTTCAAAAAAGATGGTCAATATTTTCTAGAATTTTAGTAAATTTATTTAAATGCAATTACTTTTGTTTTTCAAGGACATTTGGCTCAATAATTTAAAATTAAGTTGTTTTATTGTTACACTCTTTTGGGGAAGAAAGCTGCAAAAAGTGTGCTGAGTATCAGTTGCGTCCATAATAGTAATTTTAGAAAACAGCTCTTCCATCAGTTATTAGAACATTAAAAGATTTGTTTATATGGCTTAAGTTTATGCCAATATTTGTCTTTCCTTTATCTAGCTTATAAAAACAAACAATGTACTCTCAGAAAGCCTGGGTTAATATAAACATCAGAAGCAGTAGGTTGAAAGTTGAATTGTATTACATTTGATATTCCTTTACTGACTACACCTTTGAATTTTGTAGTGCTATCCAAATGATACACAATACAAACTGTTTGACATAAAATTCCTTTAATAACTTGAGAGTCTGTCAGAATTCAGACATTTTGTGTATTGCCTACTATTCAAAGGAAAATTATTTGCACCATTTTGGTGTATTGATTTGTCTTTTTTGTTGTTTCCTGGAGAGACTCTATTATTGAGCTGAAAGAAATATTCAACAGTCACTTTGCTCTGACTCTCTGTGACAAAAAATTGTTTTAATATGATTATAAATTGGAGCAAAGTAATATCTGCCATTTCAGTTTTGGTCAACTGAAACTATCTTCTAAGAAGTTACAAACAACACTTCAAATACTCAGGAATGTCTAAATTTCAGGGGCCTTCACTTTCCATCCTAAAATTAATAATCTTCACAAAATATTTCATGATTAACTTGACAGAAACTCCAGTATTATGCTGTTTCTTACAAGAATGTCTTTTGTATTATTCGATGTTGGGTAAATAAGACTGAAAATGTTAAATTTGAACACATTTGATTTAATGTGCTGTTTTCCCACTGAAAAAATTTCTAAGAGAAATGACTGTTATATATATTCTCATTCAATTAAGTCAAATCCTCTCCTCTTGGCTGTGCCACATAAAAACATCACATTGTATTTTCTTCCCATCAAAAGCACAATATTCCAGGGTCTATATGCTAAGCTAAATGTTCTAGTTGTGAGATTGTTTCTTTTGTATCACTAAATATTTCCAACATCTCTCTTCACTAATATCTAAACAGTATTATATATGAATGAAAGAGAAGAAATAGAAATGTCCTTTCAAGGGTCATGAAGGTCTTGTCACCTTCGAAATAGGTTGGTGAAATGTAGGCTACTCTGTCCCTTCATCTTTCTATCAATCTACCAAACAGCGTGGCAGCAGTCATTTACACAACAGGAAGAAATAAAGTCCCTGAACAGCTGCTTGTTCAGTGTGTTATTTAGCTCTCCCAATGTCAGTCGAAAGTGTTTTCATCCTTCAGTGTTTTCTTGGTCTGGCAGAAAAATGGATAATGGATGATGATGTGGATGACAAAGTGCATGGACTCTGAAACTGATGAAGAGGAGAGAGAATTTGATAAGAAAAGCACTTCTGAGGCCACAGCATTATGAAAAATCTCAAATAAACACAGAGACAAGGGGAGCCTTTATGTTGCTTCTCTGTTGCTTAATGGCTTCTCTCCAGCGCATGCTATCTTATCTCCTTGCTTAGATACAATAGTAAAAAAATGCAGATGCCCAAAGTGTGTTAATGAGGTTTAATATAATTTCTCTAGTGTTTAAGGTAGATTTATAAATCTTTGCATCTTTTAGATTACTATGGGAAATTATCATTCTTAATAATAATTTGTATCCTGCACATAAAAATCGGAACAAGTAGCTTAAACTATGGTACACTGATATTCTGGCTGTTATGATGGGGTATATTACCAGCTTACCTATCAATGAGAATAGCAGAGGGTGAATTGTGCAATATGAAGAAACCTGCATACGTAACAGAAAAAATAGGAACAGATGAGGGTATGGTACCAGGAGAATAAAGTAACAGGATATGTTTATTTGATAAAGCAAAAATATATTTTGTTCATCTATCAGTTGCTCTTTATTGTTTTTCTAATTCTTTCTCATCATCACCCATCTTTCCTCCATATTCTCATTCCTTGTTTTAGTAATTTCCCAAACATTCCTCACTTGTCACAGGTGTTTAGTATTTAATTTGGAGAGTGAATGAACTGTTTCCTTCCCCCTAATCTGCATTTAATCACACTTTTTAAACTCTGCTATGGAACCCAGAAGGAACCTGGCCCTATGCTAAGATAACAGCACAGCAGTGCGGTTATGGTTGTAACTCAACATGTGCCCCATTAGGTGTACACCCAAGACTCCTTTATTCCCATCCTCCTTTGGTCTCCTCGCAAGTAAGTCCCTTTGCCTTCTCTATTTGGCATGGTCAAGGCCAATTGTGTCAATGCTCATGTTAAACATAATTTTCTTTGAGAGGACTTGCTTTAAAATATCTACCTAACTCTAGGGTTAGTTAGATATGCTTGCTGTTTGCTTCCATAAAACCATGTCTTATTATGAGTTGCATTTCTAACACTTAATGCTTTTGCCTGGTAATTGGTGTTTGATATATATTTGTTGATTTAATGGCATTCAAGAAATATAAACTGAAAAAATGATGTCATATTATTTTTCATCATAGTTTATTATTGTATTTCAAGGAGAGCATCAAACATACTGCAGAGCTAAGAAGGAAAAGCATGTTCATAAGATGCTTATAATCCTTTTAAATTCAAGCTATTAAACCTGCATCATCCTTCCATTTTTGGCTCATGATATAAGCAACCAAAGTGCAGATATATGAAAGAAAATTAATCCTATAAAATCTGCTTTGATATGTTACCACTTTTTGTTCAAATATGTGAATAAAAAGTACTCTGTTTCTGAGACTGAAAGGAATATATATATAGTGTAGGTGAGCAAAGTATGTACTGGTTTTATTTCACAATTTGGATAATTGGCATTCTCTTTTCTTATTGGTTATGCTAGCCCTCAGAAACAGTTGGTCCTGTAGTGCCCTCTGGAGGCCACCGCTCCCCAGAGTCCAATCCGAGGTCTCCCGCCCAGTGTCACCTCGCAGTGGTGGTAGGGTAGGGTGCGGAGGGAGCAACCCATAGGAACAGCTGAATACTTAGAATTGGGGAGAAGAGCTAAACCAAGCCTCACCAAAGTGGCCCCCACCCATGAAAGGGAAAGTGCCTGGAGCACAGGCCAGTCTTAAATATTTTTTCTTCTTTTTTTTTTTTTTAAAGGATTCATTTATTTATGCATACAAGACCTGGGGTACAGGCCAGAGGTGTGGGGGGAGAGAGGATTCACCAGAGACAGAGTGGGGAACAGAACAGGTGGGTTGACTGAAATACACTGCTGAGGGGAACAGCAGGCAAGTCAGGCAAGTCTGCTGCACCATGTGGGTCAGCTCCCTGGCTGGGGATTGAACTCGTGCTGCAGTAGTTGTGGCTAGCTTTATAGTGCTGACGCTTAACCCCTTGCGCCACCAGGGAGGCCCCCAGTCTTAAATATTTTTAAAGCATTGTTTTGTACTATCTACCTGTAGTAAATATACCTTTAGTGCAGGATATATTTGTCAGTTTTTCTTAGATTTGTTTTCTAAAACAGCTTTTTACTCAAGTAGATATTTTAAATGTTTGGAATAAAATGCTGACCCTTGAAAATAAATTAATAAATGTATTAGTAGATAAGACAATAGCGAATAACCTCCATTATTTCATGAACTTATGTCTCTACCCCGAATCTGATTCACTGGGGGGAAAGCAATCATCCAAAAGTGATTCAGAGGGAAAACAGATGATTTTTATGTTTCAGGAAGTAGGCTTCACAACTGCAACTCTTGACATAAGACAATATGTCAGATAAATAAAAGTCAATAAATAGAAAGTTGCAGATTAAAGGAAATATAATACTGACAGAGGGCTGGCACTCTTATATTTCTGTTCTGCCAAGATCTTTAATCGGAAAAGGACAAAGGAAGTCATTTACCTTATCAACAAAATCAAGATCAAGTACAGTCAGTAGTTGTGCAAAACTTCTGTGGAAATGCTACTTGTGCATATCAAGTGCGTAGCTGACATTATTTCTATTATCAGAGACTAAGCAGAACCCTGTGATTGCCATATAACTCTAAAATGTTAAAAAAAAATGAGGGCTTTGTTTCATAGTTGCTAGTGTTGGCAAAAATGAAATGTTACCTCCACAGCGTAAAATTGACAGTTTTTTCTCCTTCGAAAAGTGCAGACTACTATTAACATTATGTATATAAAACATGCAAAATTGAAGAGTGCTTTGAGAAATGTATATCTATAGATATGTAATTATATAAATTATTGTAAATTACACAAATTGTAAAATACAGTTCTGTTAAACCTTGCCATTTATTCCTATGATGTGATTGTCTCCAAAGCAAGCAAAAGATTACACATATATCCTTTGTCTGACTTCCTTTTCTCACCCATGTTCTCACCTAGGATTATCATCTTGACTATTCCGAATGGCAGGTGTCCTATTGTGAAACACAGGCAATTTCAGGTAATTTTGCATATTTTTCTAGTGGAAATGTAAAAGAAATGATGATTGATCCTGGAACAAAATTATAGATTTGAGTACAGTTTTAAGATATTTCTACAATTGATTTGGACCAAGTCGTCAGGGTCATTCTGGTTTTACCCAAAGCTAATGTGGACTTTTCCAAAAGGTGGGGTGGGATGGGGGGGTTAGTTTTATAGTCATTCTCTGTGGTTAAAGCATTTTGCCCAAGAAAATAATTCCTTTCAACTCATAGTCACATGAGGACAGTCATTTCCTAAGGATTATAATGGAAATGAAAACTTAAAAGGTGGGTATTTTCTTAGTGGATGCCATATTTAAAATATGTTTGACATAATAGTCCAATTTAAAGGAAAATGCTATCATTATAGATGTAAGATCCTAGTCTTTTATTCTTAAGTACATACTAATCTCAAAGACTATAAGCCAAGTATCTTCAACTTCTAAGTCTTAATATTAAAAACTTTACTTATTAAGCTTTCTTTCCTCTGTCCTTTAATTCTTACATACTAAGAAGACCCCATAAGGAGTTGAGAATCTAGGATTATAACATGCCACTAGAAACAGTCTGAATACATATACTTTAGTAAATATGTAGAATCATAAAATGGAACTCTCAGATTTTATTTTAAATCTATAAATAAATCACCATTATTATTGCGGTCAACAGTCAGGGGGGAAAAAGTTTAGGTATTTCACCAACTTTTCTTTTTCATTAGAAGGTCAATAGATGGAGGTGGGAAGCTATTTTGGCTTATCAATTTCCTGATTGCACTAGATATATCAGCTATTCACCTTCACCTTAGTGACTTCATTAAATTCTTAACTAATTTCAAAGCAGCCCTGACCTTTGAAATACTAAGGTGACAAGAGGGCAAAGGAAAGAGGTGGAGAAGATACTTCTGAGCAGATCTCAAATCATATTTATGTTTTAAAAGCTTACTTATGAGCCATTCACCACTCACAATTTAGTTTTTTAAGCCAAATTTTAACTTGAAAGTAGCCCCTGCTGGCTCAAAAGTGTTATAACATGCAGTGGCCAGGTGGGGGAGAAGTGCAGCCTTATCCCTTTGAAGCTTGGCTGCCCAAGATCAATAGGAGATCACAGGTGGCCAAACTTCAAACAGGAGGCACAGAGCTGTTTCGGTCCAACCCTCGTAACAGTTATTTTCCAACCCCAGTGACTTGCAATTGACTTTCATGTTACACTTTTACTTAAGAAAGTAAATGAAGAGCATTAGAGGCAGATCTTGATTAAAAGAATTTTAAAAGAAGCCAACATCTTGAGAGGACCAGCTACCCTTTAAAAGCATCTATTAATGCAATTTCTGGGTGGAAGGAAAGGTAAGCCTGCAGGGGAGATTTTTAAAAGCAACCCACTTATGGGGTTGCATCTGACATTTTAGCAACTAAACTACATCCTTCAATGAGTTACAATGGTTGTAAGTAAATTTTTATTCAACACATTGTAACTGGGAATCTAGTAGTGAGATTTTAAAAATGTCCACAGTAGATAAGTCTAAGTGGAAAGAACTCATTGATGTTAGTAAAAATATAACAATAACCATCTAGTCACCATTACATATATTTCTGTACAAAGTATGTAGTTCTTGAGAATATTCACACCTGACATTCACTGAAGTATATATTTCTCTCAATTTTTATTTTAATATGCTATGTGTAACATATATATCACATATACTTCATTTCATATATACAATGACTTAAAATAATGGATAGTATTTCTCTTGTCACAGATAAATCATGTGATCACAATAATTTTTATGAATAATATAAAAACTGGAGGAATTATTTATAATCCAGAAAAATGGTTTTCAACTTTGGCCAAATGTTGAAATCATCTGGTTTGCTTTAAGAAATAAAAGATGACTGGACTCCATCTGGAGATTTTAATTTAATCGGTCTGAAGTGGGCCTACGCATAAGAATTTAGAAAGCTCCCCAGGTAATTTGCATATGCACTAAAGTAAGAAATGCTGACCTAGAGCGGGACCTCTCGAACTCTAATGGCAGGGTGTGTATACATCTTGGGATCTTGTTAAGTGAATATTCTGATTCTGTAGATCTGTAATGGGGTCTGAGTTTCTGCATTTATACAAGCTTCCAAGTGATACCGAGCTGTTGGTCCCATTCACTGTGAAGCAAAAACTTAGTATTTCTCAGCTCAAGAGAAAGGCATGAGTTGGAATCATTATGACATTTAGGCAGAAATTACCCATTCTCATAACCCCTATTCTAACTAGACACCCATTCTCCTACTTCCCTGAGTTGCCCCAACTCCCTGCGCCACTATTTTTCACCCTTCAGAGTAAGCCTTGAAGAAAGCCATTAAATCTGGGTACTGGGATAATCTGTGGAAGTTCATGCTGGGATTTTAAAATGCAGTCACTAACAGAAATTGCATACCGGGGTATTTCAAAAGAAGAAACTGCTTACTACAGATAACTGAAAAAGCAGTTCTGCATTGTTACACTTCTAGTGTTGTATGTTGAATTTGATGCCAACAACAATGTTAAGTGAGGCCTTTACTCTGATTGGATCATACTGATGACATTTATTCAAGGAAAGGATAAACTGAATGAATGAGCCATCTGAACCAAAGAAGAGAAACGATTATCCACACAGGCGGAGGTCAGACAGTTCTGTAAGCACAGCAGGGAATGTTCACTGTGATTCTCAGCATCCACCTCCTAAGTGGCCTGTGTGGCCCCAGGCTACTGATTGTGCAGGCTGCTCTGGCTATGAAAGTTTTAAGTTCCTGACACTGGGCATCAAACACACCTTCCAATGGCTCTCTCTTTACCCAGAGATCGTTTAAATAAACCACAGTATTTGAAAAGTATAAACAAGAATTGTATATACTATCCCTCATACCTAGTGTCCTATAACAATGGAATATTTTAGAAAGATCATGGGCTTCTGAATATAAAAGGCTTGAGCTTAAGGTCGGTTCTAATAGAATTTACGAGTTGGTGGGTATATTACTAAGCCTCCCAATTATTTCTTTATTGAGGATCCTCCTTCTCTCTAATTCCCTGGCTACCTGGGAACCTTAATCTTAAGTTCTGAAGTTGCAGCTTTTTAAATTAATTAGCCACTATTTCCAAGCCCCAATTATGCACTGGGTTCATTGGGAGCAGAAAAGCTTTCAACATTCTCCACAAATCATGCCAGGACATGAACATTTAGATCCTGTCATCAGGGGCCAGTTAGTAGACCATATTTCCTTTTCAGTGTTTCCCTGTTATCTGAAAGTCAAACATACCTAAGGGTATGAAGGCAGGACTTTTTTTTTTTTGGGGGGGGGGTGTCTGGGAATGCTGTTACCATTAATTTGTATGGAAAATCTTTTGAGCTTTCACCCTGCTTTGACCCCCAAAATGACCTACCAAATGGGAACATTCTAACATTCTACTTTGGAAGCACAGGGGAAGTCTGTATTTCAAGAGTCACTTCTTCCCTGTCATTTGGGCTTGCTTTGAGTAACCTTAGTCGTCCTGGCTCAGTCTTCCTTACTTTCAAAACTGGGGAAAAGAATTAAACTCTCAAAAGAGCTCAGGAATCTTACAGATTTTGACCCACTTGTTTCCTGCATCTGAATAAGAAAAATTAAGACAGCTACTGTGAAGACACACAAAGGACAAGTTTTGCCACTTATTGCCCCTAGGCAGCATCTTACATGGTATTCATTCACCATTTAGTCACTCCCTCACCTACCATGTAGCAGACATCCTTCCCAAACTGAGGATTTAGAAGTTAAAAATTAGATAAGACCCTTGTCCTTGAACAGCAGATTTTCTAAATTAAAAAGAAAAATCTACTATATGATAATAACAGCTACATTTTATTGTAAAATTTTATCAGTTTTGAGGTATCATGTGAAATACATTTATAGATTTTTTTATTTAATTCTCTCAACAGTCTGAGAGTTCCTGAGGGCAGGAGGTGGTGGCATGTGGTGGGAGGCGGGTAGGAACCAGAATTTTCATTTTTAAGGCATTCCCGGTGATGGTATATACTGGTCCAAGCGCCACAATGAGAGAATTATTGAATTTGAGAAAAAGTATTCAACAAATAGCTAGTGTTAATGATTACCTATACAGGCAGAGTACCATTTTAAACATTTTATGTGAATTATCTCACTTTAAAAACTTACAACAATCTTATTGAAAGACATTCATATTATAAACCCAATTTCACAGATGAGGAGACTGAGGAATAGATCAATTAAGTGACTTTCTCAAAACACAAGGTTTGCAGGTCTTTATTCTGTTAGAATATAAACCTAGCATGAATTCTAAACTCTTCCCACTGTGCAGATAGTTGGATTCTTCCCATGTACTAGTCACACTTTAGTTAGGAAGCATTTGGTGATGAATAAGACTGACAAAATCTCTATGATTTCATAGAGAAGGGTTGGATTTGCTTTACTTTTGGGTGTGATATATGATTTGAGGTGTGAAAAATGAAGAAACACTCAAGGAGCCAAGGGGAAGAAAACAAGAGCAAAGGGTCTGACACAGAGCAGCATCTAAATACCAGAGAAGTCTACAGAAGGAAGAATGCAGCCAGAGAGAGAGATGCATTGAGCAGATCACACAGCAGTTTACTGGGAAAAGATTAAATTTATTTTTCAGGACCATATAGAGCTGCAAGAGGTTTTTAAGAAGTAACCTCATCAAATTTTTGTCCTTAAAAGGACTATGTTTGTAATTGCAATGTGGTGAATAAGCTATAGGAAGGCAAGTTGAAAAACAGAAGGGCTAATCAGAAGACCACTGGAGGAGTTCAAATGAAAAGTGATGAAGCTTGTATTATATGTCAGAGGTATCACAAACTACCTGGCACAAAATGAGCTTAACAAATTGCTGCAATTCTTAGCAAAAATATTCAAGGTATATCTCTGGGGCCCCTCTATAATATTCTTATCACACCATTTTTAGGGAGCAAGACTACCATTGCTCCATAATGTATCTGGTGGTCCTCACTTTCCCAAATAGCAGTAAACATTTCTCTGTAAAAACCAGATTGTCTGTAATTAAAATAACCTTTCTGAAAAAGCATTTAAACAGTACATTGCTTAGTCTCATTATTTGATACAAACCATAGTATTTTAAGTATTCTGATATTAATATCAAAATTTTCATTTTTTTCCCTGATCTTTGTCTTCAGACATAATGTTAGTAGCATTTGTGAATGAAAGTGATAATGGATTTAAGTTACTCTATTTCCTCAATTGAAAGATGGTCCTAGTTCTCTTAATCACATGCAGGAGGTAAATGTTTCTTTTTCCCTGAAAATTGTTATTAAATAGTCAGCATGCCTTTTAATTAATGTACTCTTTGAATCATGACAGTTTTAAAATAATAAATACATACACAAGAAGAAAACAAATCAAAGGCCCTCATAAAATATCATTGATTAGTAAATGAGACAGTTTTCTCAACAGTGACGTAATATTGCACAGTGATTTTTTTTTAACCCTTTGCACTCCGCTGTCCCCTCTCAGGGGACATCGGAATTCTAGCATATCACTCGGATGTCCCCTCTCAGAGGACATTGCAATTTATTAGTGATTATGGGAAATTGAGGTTATTTCAACGCAACTTTTTGAGACATGCATGTTTCCCTGAAGTTTTACCTTGAAATGGCACAAGAAATTAAATCAAAATATCATAAAATGGTTCAGAGTGCAAAGGGTTAAAGATTTATTTATTTATTTATACAAGCACTGGGTACAGTCAGAAGCATCGGAGCATGAGAGAATTCACCAGAGTCAGAGCGGAGAGCAGAGCAGGCAGACTGAAGAAGTACACTGCTGAGGGGAGCAGCGGGCGGCAGGAGAGGTCTGCGCACCATGTGGGACCCTCATCTGGTGGCTGGGGATTGAACCGGCGCTGCAGAGGCTGTGTGCAGCTTCACAACCCAGCGCTCAACCGCTGTGCCACAGGGGAAGCCCAGCACAGTGATTTTTTCACTTTGCACATACAATGACTATAACAGATAAAATTATATAATATAATATACAGGTTCACAACATTGAAACACAGCAATAATAACAGTGCTCTAGTACTTTGAAAATGTTAACTTCTACATAATTTAGGAAGAAAAACCCTGGGTTTTAAATTTAAACTATGGGTCTCCCCTGGTGGCGCAGCGGTTGAACGCTGTGCTACAAATCTGCCCGCAGCCTCTGCAGCGCCAGTTCGATCCCTGGCCACCTGAGAGGATCCCACATGGTGCAACAGACCTCTCCTGCCGCGCCCACTGCTCCCCTCTACAGTGTATTTCATCAGTCTGCCTGTTCTCTTCCCCACTCTGGCTCTGGTGAATTCTCTCAACCTCCCACACTTCTGACTGTACCTGGTGCTTGTATAAATAAATAAATCTAAAAAAAAAAATTTAATCTATGGTTATAAAAAGAGAAAAATAAATATTTAAACTATGATCTCAATAAAGAAATCACAGTGGGAGACAGATTTCAAATTTGTCAAGAGAAAAAAAGACAATAGGCACAATGAAATGTTGAAATATTGTGAAAAACCTCTAGCTTAGAAAGACTCCCAAAATGCTATAAGTACCCAGATTTCTTCCAGTATGAGACTTAAAAACAGGCAATTCTTCTAATCTGTTACATCTTTAGGAATTAAGACTTAAAAGGAATGAACAAATTAAAAGGTGCATTTTAATTTATATATCTTAGTTAAGAACTATATTAAAATAAATCTATAAGAGAGAACAAAGGTAAAATGGCCCTTTTATTTAAAAAGTCTAGATGGAAACCTTGTCTGTAAACTCATTCTTTCCACCTAGATGGAATCACAATATAAATGATTGTGATTGCCATAACAACTAAACAATGTTCATTAAAGTACAATGGACCATGTTTTGCTCATTAAACATTTCTAAATATTAACCTGTGGAATAGTATTTGGATAAAGGTAGAAATCAAATTTTATATATATGTGCATACACACACGTATATATACACATAATAAAATCAGATGTAAATGTTTTTCTATCACTTTAGTTTTCTTCCATTATTTTAGCTTAGTTTCTTTGTTGTGTAGTCTCTTAAACATTAGGTATATAAAAACTTCATAGAGTTCTTATCAAAAATTCTTTTTAATACAAATAAGTACCACTAATTAAATGTTTCAGTGACTTCTCATACTCAAAGATCCTTTTAAATGAGTTAGCTTTTCTATGTGATATTGGAGGCAGAGAGCCTCCTTTAACAAAATGAATTAAATTGTATGTGGTAAAAGAGAGCAGTCCTTGCTCTGTGAATTCAATGTTCTATCCATGAGCAGGAATCATGAAAATTACTCCATTAGCGTCAATGTTTGAAAAATAACGTTGCCTCTTTATATTTGTATGAAGTACTGAATAGTATTCAGAAACCTTGCCTATAAACTCATTCTTTCTACCTGAGAGATACTGCACATGGTTGCTCTTTATTTCCCTCCCCAATTCTATAGTTAATATAAATGATCAATTCATTCATGAAATAAATACAGCATTTACATTTTCATTCATGACCCATTAAGTCCACAGTGTAGTTTGTAATCCACTATTGAAAGCAAAAATAAATGACCTTTTTTTATTTTATTCTCTTTATCCTAGGTTTTATTTTTGTCCTTTTACTTCCCTCAGAGATGTCTAAAAAGAGAAATTCTGGAGATTTAGATTAGAATGCTAATTCCTAGGATAATGGCCTTCTTACTTTAAACCAGTCAGTAAATCAGTGCTTTCCCTCCAAAACAGTGTGTTTCCTTAGAGAAAATAAATTGACTCATTCCCTATGCAGAGCTAGGTAGGGACATAATGGAGAACCTTTTGACACTGTGTATAACTGCTAGTTGAAATGCCAAAGGAAGCATTAAGGGGTTGAGCACAGGCAGGAAAAAGGAATAAATGAATAGATGAAGTGAGCAAAGTTATGAGATATAGAGAAAGTGTTGAACACAAAAGTTGTATGTAGATAGAGTAGATAGAGTAGAAAATTAGATAGTTCAAGATATGACTTAGCTTTCTCTATTCCTCTTTACCTCATTCCACTGATCCAATGGATTAGGAAGTCAAGGCTGGCACTCATCTACCAATCATGTCTCAAATACCACTTTCCTCTACATATGAGTCATCAGCATCTCTTAGCTGCTTTTCTTTCCTTCATTCTCTCTTCTTAAAAGGAGCCCAATCCAATGTTGTCCTCTAATCTACACACATATTTTCATTTCACTTCACTGGATCATGTCACTCCTTTAAAATTACGAAAAGCTTATTCCTACCCTGGGGTCTTTATACTCTCTGTTTATTCCCTGAGATACTCTTCATGCTGATTTTTGCATCTTCATTTATATTCTTATCATTAGCACTCATCTGAATCTTCACCTTCGTGTAAAGATCTCTTCATCTTAAGTCGCACTCTTTTTTAATCCAGCAGGTCATTCTTTTTTCTCTCTCTGCATAATATTCATCCATAAAATATTTTCTTCTTTACTTCTTGTTTATTATTTTTTAATCATCTGCCTCCCTTATTCCTTAACTAGAGGGTGAGCTCCATGAGAGAAGGACCTTTGACAATCTTGGACATTACTCTACCTCCAGACCTAGGATAATGTCTAACAATGCAAAGTGCTCAATGATTAGTCATTGAATAAATAGTGTTCTTTTACCTCTGGTATTTTTACTCCATTAAATTTAGGGTTATCCTTGTTTTGTATTAATAAATGTATTGAGTTACCATTGTTTTTTAAAACTGTTTTATAAATATAGCTTGGTAGTACCACTTTCCCACCCCACCTAGCACCAAAGTTCTAGTCTATTCACACCATCAAATTGATCGTTTTTGTCTTTGGCTCCCACATTCCCTCCTCCTCTTCTCCTCTGGTAACCACCCTATTATTCAGAGTCTAAAAGTTTTTAATTTTTGTGATTTGATAGTTCATTTGCCTCAGTTATTTATGGTACTCATCTGAAAGAATCCACCCAATAATTGTCTTTGACTTTCTGACTTATTTAACTTAGCGTAATCACTTAAAGTTCTATCCATATTGGTGCAAAAGGTACTATTCTTAATGAGTAATATTCCATTGAGAATGTATTGAGCACAACTTCTTTATCCAGCCATCCATTGATGGGCATGTGGGTTGTTTTCAGGTCTTGGTTATTGTAAATACTGAAAGGGAAACAAAAATAAACAAATGGGACCTTCTAGCTAAAAAGCTTTTTGTATAACAAAAGAATCCATCACAAAAAAAAAAAGGGGGAACCTACTAACTGGAAGAAGATATTTGTATATCATACATTTTATAAGGGGCAACATCCAAAATATATAAAGAAGCCATATAATTAAAAATTAACAAAAAATAAACCACCTGATTAAAACTTCTCATGAGATCTGAATAGACATTTCTCCAAAGAAGACATACAAATGGCCAATAGACATGAAAAATCATTCACCTTTACTTATTATTAGGGAAATGTAAATCAAAACCACAATGGGTGTGATAGCACCTCACTCCCATGAGAATGACTCATATCAAGAAGACTTGAAATGTGTTAGCAGGAGTGTGGAAAAAGGATCCCTCCTACATTTTTGGTGGGAAAGTAAATTGGTACAGCTTTATAGCAAATCATATGGAGATACCATAAGAAACTAAAAATAGAAATAGCATATGAGCCAGAAATACTACTCTTAGGTATTTATCCAAAGAATCCGAAAACACTCTGTGTGTGTGTGTGTGTGCGCGCGCATGTGTACACTACAGTTGTCTTTGATGCCTAGAATTACCTTTGGAATTTCATCATTTCTAGAAAGAGGTATGGTATTTATGAAGTACAGTATTCATAGTATTTATGATTTCAAATTTAAATATTTGCTATATAAATGAATATTAACATATATTATGAACAAAAATAAAATGTGAAACTCATACATAGTGTGAAAAACTGTAACCTCTTGAAGAAATATTTAGTTCATGTGCTTGGAAATCATGTTGATTTTTTTTATTAAATACTTTTATCTTCCTTTTGTCTTTTTTAGTTTTTCCCTATAGCTTCGCCTACTTCTATACCTCTGTGTATTTGCTATCTATTGCATGAAGCTTAAAACATTGAATAATTTAATTATGTGCATACTTAGTGTTATAACTAAATATTTACCAAAACAAGTACCATTTGGTTTACTTTCTTTGTGTAGGTATTGCAGACAAGTCCATTTTGGATAAGACTGACTGTTTAAAATTCTTCCTATTATGTTTTCAATATCTGACCTTGCAAGTCTGACAAGCTACAATTTCATCTCCCATACAGGATATAGTTAGAGATAGACTGACATATTAAGTATCTAAAATCTCTCCAAATACCCACCAAATATTTATGTGCTACTGCTCATAGTCACACAAAATATTGCTATAATCAATCCTTAAGAGGGAGATTTTAGAGACTTCAAACAAACTTGACACCTGAAAAATCCAAAATTGCACATGCTATAAATAAGTGCATGGTTATACAGTGAATAGCTCCAAAGAGACTAGAACTACAGAATTTTTGCCTGGAGAGACATCTTATAAATCATCTATTTCATTTATTTCTATTTCCTTGAATAGTTTAGGAATCATAAACTCAAAACAAAATAGTTGATTTGCAGTAGATTTGGAGAAAACTAATAGATTAGTCCTAAAAACTAGGTCAATTGATATTCTTTCCACAAATCCAGGAACCATTTAATTGCTTGGCACTTAGTATGTAGCTGAGAAATATTTGTTACATTATTGTTAAGAATTACATTGTCTTTATTCTATATTTTAAAATATAGCATGTATATATCACTAAAAAAAATCTTGCATATGTACAGCATTGTGATTGGTATGAGTTAAAAAAATATTTTTGAGTTAAGCATCCTGGATTCTAATCTTGATGTGCTGATGTCACATCTCATGTATGCCACGACTCTGTAATTAGGTCAATATTAACACATAACAATTCCCTTTTTAAAGGAATTGATCATAGGTGTGCTGGAGGCTTGATTGAACTGCCCAATGGGCCATCCAGTGTAGCACACAGAGAAATATTATCCTTGGGTTTAGAGTTATAGCAACTCTCTGCAGAACCTGGCACAGTTTGCATCTCTGCCTTTTTGAATCATGGTCAATGCCTTTGCTCATAAAGAACCACTCCATTTCTGGTTGCTCAATGCCAGATTGTTCCTGCTGCTATTGTCTCTCAGCAGGCCAAAGCTATGTAGCATCCTTTTACACAGAGGGGTTTGTCGACATTGTCAGCCCTCCATATTTATGAAGCATTGCATTTGTAGGGATGAAATATAGCCAAATCCATGTCGTTTCCAGCGTGCCTTTTCCATAACTGTCATTTCTTTGGCTTCAAGTGGATAATGCTTACTTTCCAGGGAGCAAATCTAGCCTTCTTTAAGAGAGGCATTTGGAAAGAGATTTACATTCTTACACTGAACGGACTTTTTTGTACTAATAGTATCAAAAATAGCAGAATCACAGAAAGAATAAAAGGGGAAAACTTGCTAAAAAAAAAAAAACAGAAACAATTTTAAGTCTTAAAACACAGTGGAATTGAAAGCTTTAGACATTAGCAAATAGAGATGACATTTGCTGTATTTGAGATCAATTGAAAAATTAATATCTGTTTTACTGCATAAATATATCACCAATTCAGTTCTGCCAAATGTTATGATGTTCAGAAACATATATAGTTTTGCACAACATGGATTCCCAAAATGCCCTGCAATGTTATAGTGGGACTGCATGAAATTATAAGAAATAAAATCAAAGAGATATAAATTCAGCAGCCTAGAATAGGAGCATTAGAAGTTTTAAAACTTTCATCCATTATTAATTCCTGAACATAAATTCTAAATAGGTAACTGTCATGGAGAAAATCTGTATCTTAAGATAACATTCCAAGAATGCTAAATCACAATGAAACCCATGAACAATTGTAGGGACAAAATACACAGTTGACAGGTTCTCCTGTATGTGACTGATCAGGAATCAAAAAGTGACAAAAAGTCAGCTAACAGCCATCACTTTATGAATAAAACTCTATATAGCATTGTTTCAAAAAATACTCCTTGATTTTTTAATAATAAAACAATGTAAAAAAGGTATAATTAGCTCTTTACTAGGAATAGTGTTATTGATACTACATGGATTATTTCATTGGCTTCATTAAAAAACAAAGTATCACAAGTTGTATTTACGAGTAATCTTACTCCAAAGAAGGAAATTCTACCACTTCAGTCTTTAAACATAAATTAAGTTGAATTAATATATTTAAGATTGATTTGCTTGTTATGTAGGCAATAAACAAGCACTGCTTTATTTTTTAGTGTAATTTTTCTTGGAGATAATCTACTTTTCATTTTACAACATCAAAGTTCTTTTGTTAAGAAAAAAGCTAAAAACATACAGATGATGTAAAACAATAAGAATGCAAACATTATAAGAGCATTAATCATGTAAGTAGTTCAACAAATATTATCCGTACCGTCGCAGTCCATTTGTTCTTTTTTGTTGTGTTTTATATCACTGTATTATGATAAACTATGGTTTCACATCATTCATCAGCAATTGGTTTATAGCTGTACTGCAATTTGCTTAATTGGTATCAAAGCAAAAATTATGCTGTACTGGACAGGTTGTTAACAGAATGTAACAAAGGGAGAAAAATGTTGTCTCTAGCAAATCTGAACATCACAGTATAATGCTATCCCTATCAAGGCAAGTGGATTGGTTTAAATGTCATGATGAATAATTAGGAACTGTGAGCATGATCTGTGATCATTCAGAGAGTATTCTATTAAAATGCTGTATGCTTCTGGCTAGAAAGTTTGAATTTTTAAATTATGTATTAAGAAAAATAGTAAAGAAAAGATAAAATTGTACCATTTAAAGTAGAAAGTTAAATTTTTCTGACTTAAATGCAAGTCATTTTTTTTTTTTCAACAGGAGCACTCAAAATGAAAATACTTACCCCAGGATGAATAAGAGGTACATTTTTCGCATCAAAATACAAATTTCTATTCATTTTGAATGAAATTTGAAAAGTTAGTGGCTGATCTAAACATGACCATATTCAAGTTGATTTCTTGGCCCTTTTATTTTACAAAAAAATGTGAAAGGAAGTCTTAAAATGCATAATTAAACAAAGCTATAGACTTTCAAAGTCACAAACTTTTTGTTTTATCTATTTATATAAACACACACACACACACACACACCTCTACAGTTATATTTCTTTATGTAAACTTAAAGCCTAAAGCCAACTTTCTAAAATCTACTTGAAAAATTGACTATCAGACTTGAACATAAAACAATAGATTTCTTATACATAAAGATAATTATTTAAAATGAGTTCAATATGCCTTATTTTAGTTGTCATATACAGATAACAGAGATAGACAATGTAACTATTAGTAACAACTGAAAATCAACTTCAATTAAAAGAAAAGGTAATTTATAAAATGGTACTTCTCATTTAAAATCTATATAATTGTAGAATGTACAGATTTTACATACACATTCTGCTTTAGCACATATCTGTATACAAGTATACATACATAGGTGTATGGAAGTAAGAGTAAGTACCTCTACACCTTCGGTCAATAGTAGTTCAGTATTAGCAATTTGTTTCTATGCTATCCTATCTGACAAATTTATAAAGGGCATCACAGATTCTTTGAATATTATAACCAAAACAAAATTTTGAAATATTTTAGTACAAGGTCAACATGAAGTTCAAATGTCAATCAAAATATATTTAAATATATTATAGATCAATATTTTCATCAAAATAGGTCTTATGATAATGTGCATACACATTAACATTAGTCATTCTCAATCCTAACTGTGTATTAGAATCACCAAAGACATTTTTACAAAATACATACCTGGGCAACATATATCCAGAGTATTTATTAAATTAGGTGAAGTCTGTTCAGTGTGTTCTAAAATTCACCATCAAAATATTTCTAAAGGGTCTGGGGTTAAGATGCAACCTATGAAGCAGTCTGAGGCCTCTGCAGCATAAGTTTGATCCCTGGCCAGCTGGCGAGCTACCCACATGGCACAGCAGACCTCTCCTGACTTGCCCGCTGCTCCCCTCGGCAGTGTGTTTCAGTCAGTCTGCCTGTTCTGTTCCCCACTCTGTCTCTGGCGAATCCTTTCACCACGCACTCCTCTGGCCTGTACCCCAGTTCTTCTATGCATAAATAAATAAATCTTTTAAAAAAAACAAATATTTCTAAAGCACACACTAACATACAGCCAGAATTAGGAACCACTGACCCACATGAATCATATAAGTAGTCACTGTTAGGAGGAAATATCAAAATATAAATGTAAACTATCAAAAATGAGCGAAGTCTATATCCAAGTTATAAAATTTTTAATATTTCAAACTAGGTTCATACATGAAAACTCATATGAACTGTTTTCTGTGTTTATCACATGAAACATTATGCATACATATCTTTAAATTTTAAATTCAACCTATTCTACATTTCTGACATTGAAATTGTTAAAAAGCACTTTACAAACATTAATTGTGCTTCATGATATCCCTAATAGCTACATATTATTATTTCTGTTTTACAAATGGAAAGACACAGGCATGAAGAGGCTAAACTAATTGCCCACAGTCATGCAACTAATGAGTGTTACAGCTGAGAAAATAAGGGAGATATTCTAATTTTCAATTTCCTTACCTATTAATGTTTTCTTTTTTAAAAAAGATTTATTTTTATTTATGCATACAAGAACTGGAGTGTGGGCCAGCAGTGTAGGGGAGTGAGAAGATTCACCAGAGACAGAGTGGGGAGCAGAACAGGCAGATCCACTGCAACACATTGCTGAGAGGAGTGGTGGGCAAGACAGAAGAGGTCTGCCTCACCATGTGGGTTAGCTCCCTGGCTGGGGATCGAACCCATGTTGCAGTGGCTGCTGATAGCTTTATAGTACTGACTTTAAAGGAGTAGAGACGGGGGAAAACACAGCAAAAACATATTTTAAATATGATGCTTTCCTTTATAGAAGTCAGTCTGTCATCTACAGACATTTATTATGTAACCTCTTTGGAGAGGGTGCCACAACAGACGCAGATAGATAGTATAGCACCAAAGATCTCCAATTCATGTACTGAATCAAGAAGTTTTATTCCAGGTATAAGGCCAAGAACCTACATCCTAAATTAAAGACTAGGAAACTCTGTCTGAGGTAAGCACATAAAATGTGAATAGTCATAAAAATATCACATATATTAAGAGCCAAATTTGTGGAAAATAGAGAACAATACAATTTTAGAGATGATTTTGGAAAAGTCTGAAATCAAGCTGGTATAAAGACATAAAAAATTCAGGACAGAAATATGTATAAAATGTTTGGGAGCAATTAATTCCTTTAGGTCTTTTGATCTCAGTATCTATGGAGGAGAGTGTGGATGGTAAAGCTTGAAAATGTGATAAGAGTCAAAAGGTGAAAAGACTTGAATAGCAAAGAAGTTTAGATAGTGCCCTACAGGCAAAGGCAAACCATTGATAATTTTTAAGTAGATGGGTTTCAAAGGCAAAGTACACATAGGAATATTAATCTAAAACATAATTTGTAGGGAAGATTCAAATGGGAAAAACCAGAGGCAAGGAGACTAATTAGGATAGAAATTGTGTGGTGAGGTGGAGAAGGGCCTGGTCAATAACAGCATGCATGGGAATAGAAAGAAACACATGGATTAGCAAGACCTTTGAAAAGAAACATTAAAAGACTTGGAAAATAACTGACTATAGAAAGAGAGAAGAATTTGAAGATGATATAAATCTGTCAGCATATGAATACACTGCTCATTATCTACTTGGGTCTTAAATATATTTTGTGAAACTCCCTTTTTGTTTGTGGCAGGCAGCTCATTTCATGTTAGGATGGTCCTAATGATTACAAAACTTTATCTGCAACAAATTTACCTTAATATAATTTTCATCCAGTTGGTTCTAGGTTTACTCATATTCGTCTAGCTCACAGATGCAGTTTTTTTTTTCTTTAAAAGGTCAGATTGTAAATATTTTAGGTCTTGCAAACCATATGGTCCCTGTCACAATTATTCAACTGTGTTGCTGCAGGGCAAAAGGAGCAGTGGACAATACATGAAAGAATAATGTGGCTGTGGTCCAATAAAACTTTGTTTATACAAAGATATGGCAGGTCAGTTTTGACCCTAGAGATATAGGTTGTTGACCCTTGCTCTAGCTCATAACTGTTAACATATTTTAAGGCACATTTTATCTTCCAGACTTTCCATAAAATCATTTTTTAGCTTAAATCTAAACTGACCAGATCCTTTGATTATTTCTAATATCATAGGATTTTGAATCACACTTCCAACTTTTTCACCAGTGTATCCATGCATGTGATGAACGGACTCATAGTTTAATAAATCCCTCTCAAAATAGGGAGATAAGCAGTATAGTGGGGTTACGGATGCCAACTTTTTCACCAATGTAAGTTTGCTAACAAGTCCTATGATGAAATTCACTAATTATTCATGACCATTGCATGGATCTGTTGTCTGACTTATCAATTACACACATCTCTGTATTTTGAAGAGGTGGGCTGCCTGAGGTAGCCAGCCCTGCTCTTTATTACTCTCATCTATACCATGCACTCTGGAAACAAGATTAGTAAAGGCTGCTGTGTGCCTGAAGTTCTAGAAAGCATGCACAACTCAGTGCCTTGTGGCTTGCTCTTTACCTCCAAAATCCTAGTCCAGGCTGTCTTCCATGTTTCAAATTCTATTTATTCCAATTCAGGTGATTTCCTTAATTGTTCTGTGAGCTGAAAAGGATCAATGGAATAATGATCAGTGCACCAAGACTATCACATTAATCCATACTGGATTATGTTCAAACTGGCCATGGATAGAGAAGGCACTTGTTAAATAAGAGTTAGGTGTGTCGCTGCCATTCCTGGGAAGCATGAACTTCCTTAAGATTTTGCTTAATAATTGCTTAATAATGTCTACTGTAGCTTCAGGTTTTATCAAAGGGAGAATAGCTATTGATGGTCCTTCATTACACAAGCTTTTTTTAAGTTTGAACTTTAGTGAAAACCATCTTGAGAACCAGTGCTGCTACTACAACCGCTCACTCTTCAGCAAGTCAATCTTTGTAATTATCTTCATAACACATAGCCAAGTGCAATCTTCCTTATCTCCCTTCTTTCCTTCCTTTTATTTATGTTTTCCTTTCTTTCATAGTAGATATAGGCTCCTGAGGGAAAGACTTCTTTTTCTCTATCTCTATCTTTTTCTCTATCTCTATTCTTTTTTTCTATCTACAAATTTCCAGGAACTGTTTGGTACTAGAGGATCAGTAGTAAATAATACCTAGGCTTTGACCTCAAGGATCTAACCTTTCACTGGTGAAGCAAGGAAAAAAAAAAAAACGCATAAACTCACAATATATAATAATTTCTATTGTGCGGGACAGTAATGTAATGCCCCAGCTTGTTTTTTGCATGAATTATTATATAATAACTTCTTCTTCTGTTACTATATATTTAACTTTTCATATCCATTCCTATTACTTGATGTTATATTACAAACATCCTAAAACTTGGACTAAAACAACATATTTTGCTTCTGAATATATAATTTGGACAAACCCCTGCTTCTGCTACTTTGTTATTCATTTGAGGCAGCAGGAAGGCAGGAAAATGAAGGTTTATTCTTTTACATGTCTGTGGATTGAATCTTACTATCGACCAGGACCTTGGCTGGAGTTATTTACCAGAAGCCTAAACATGACCTTTCCACCTGCTCTACCTACCTCATGATACATTAACACAGAGTCTGATTTCAAGGGAACAGATTCCAACAGAGTGTGCGGCAGGAACTGTGTTGTCTTTTCTAACCTAGTCTCATAGTCATGCAGCAAATTGTGCCACCTTCCATGTATTAGAAGAAAGTCATTAAGGTCAGCCCGTATTACAGGGGAGAAACATCAGGGGAGTCTCCCTTTTTGTTTATGGGGAGAGTATGGGCAAGTTTTAAAAACCAAAATCCGTTCTCTTTGTGCCACAAAAAATTACATTTCTTCAACATAAAAATAATATCTCATTCCCTCATAAGAATCTTCCAAATGATCCTAAAGAACTGGGCATAAGCTTGCAGTCCAGGATTCCACTAACTACTTCAAGTAGAGGTCACATGAGAGTTTAGGGTAGCAGACACTTGATGACAGCTCTTAGAGTAGTTTCTCTCACTCTGAAGACTTTGAGCTGAATAAAAATTCTCTCATACTCCATATCGCCAACATGCAATGGTAGGACAGGCACAGAATAACCACTATCGACATATACATTGAAAAAGGTAGAAGAATACGTGCTATACAGCAGCCATTGGGGCATAGCAATGTCAAATTCCAGTCAAGCACATGTAGCTAGTTCTAATCTAGTGCTCAAAAATACTTACAGCTCCCCACCAAGTTCTTAGTTCTACTCTATGAGTGAGTCATTCTCTCTTTTACATGAAACATGGCTGATGTTTGTAGCTGGTTATTTTCCCGAGTCTTCTTAAGGACTCCTTTCACTTTGTAATGTCTCTGTCCTTTCTACATCAAGTTGATACAATTAAAAAGAATCCTTAGACAAAAGTCACCCATCCTCTCAAAAAATCTCTTTAAGAGAAGTCCTGCTCTGCTTTAGGTTCCCTGGAATGCTGCTATGGGGACAGTTCTCTCAAGATTTAGAGGACCTTTTGTCTATTTGAAAAGGTCTATGTGACACCCCCTTAAATCTAACTCAGGTCTTAACAAAGGGTTTTACAGTTACATCCTTGGTTTTATCTTTAGACCATGTTTTTCTTTTTCTGAGAATGCCCTAGATTTGATCTTTGCCTGGAAGCTGTTAATTAATTATAGCAACTTTTACAATCTGGAGAGTCTGGGAATAAGAAACCACTTTATGTTTGAACCCAACAATCCCATTTCTTTTAATATTAAACAATTCTTTCTGTAGCTTTTCTCTCTCTTCTCACACTTTACTACTAAGCAACTAAAAGAAGCTGGATGGCATCTTAAACACTTGACCTGGATCTTTCCTCAGCTAGATCATCCAATTCCTTGAATACATTTTCCAGTTTTCACCTTTTGGTGAGAGGAGTTTCATAGAAGTTGTAGACATCTATAAAATTAGCACAGTATCTAAGTACAATGACAAACCTGGTGTTAAGAAGAGATCACACAACCAGGAGCCTAAACAAAATCTAATTCCAACTTCATTGTAAAATACTAAAATAACCATACCCAGATTAAAATTCTGAATTCATTTTTAATAAATAGAGATCCATGATTATATTCAGAAAACTCAGGTATTTCATTTTTTTATGATTTATTTTATTTATACAAGAGCTGGGGTACAGTCCAGGTGTGCAGGAGGGTGAGAGGATTCACCAGAGACAGAGCAGGGAACAGAACAGGCAGACTGACGAAGCACACTACTGAGGTCTGCCGCACCATGTGGGACCCTCGCCGGCTGTCTGGGATGGAACCCACGCTGCGGAGGCTGCAAACAGCCTCACAATGTGGCACTCAACCACCTGTGCCACAGGAAGACCCAACTTAGGTATTTCTGTTGGGTAAATATTTTAATAAATAAAGAAAAAAGTTCTTTTACTACTCCAAATACCTAGTTATGAGTATATAAGATATATATTTTTTTTCTTTCTTGAAGTTATGAGCAATTGACCATTTAGTGTTTTTCAATTACACTCCTGGCTTCCAAAGTCCCTCAGAGGATAGAAACAGCAGTTCAATATTCTTAGTATAATCTCTTCAGGACCAAAGATAGACTCTTTCATTGATAGTAAGATTTAAGTTATGTAAAGTGAAACTTCAATTATTATTTCCCTAACAATTCTGATCCTCAATTCTATTCCAGGGAGATGAAGTTAGATCATATTAACATTAGAAAGACCCTCGGTGGTCACTTAACCAATGATGTATCTGTAGCAAAAACACATAAACTAGAAAGCAGGGCATAATGAAATAATGAAAACCTGTGAAAGCTACGAGGAATGTCAGGCTTTAGATTAGAAAATGGAAAGACCATTGGGTAATTTCAAGCATAAAATTATTGATAAAATGATTTGGGAAACATAATCACTGAATGATATGAGTGTTGAAGTGTGATATGTATTAAATATTTAAAAAGGACAAACAAATTTTAAATCAGCCTTATATAAAATGTTGCAAGTACAAACCTACAATAATAGCACCACTGTAATTGTTTAAAAACTGTATAAGAATTGGCATTTTGGGCAAAGTCATTAAAGAGTCTTTGTCATGCATGATCTAAATTGTGCCAAAAAATGAAATAATTTACAACAAATTTTAGTACCTGCAATGAATTTTGCTAAAACACATACTAAATTTAACCTAATAATAATCATGCTTGTTTTTTTTTTGTTATAAATATCTACCAAATGGTACTAAAGTTATTAGACAATGTGCACAAGCTATAAGACTAAGAACAGAAGATCCCACTATAGAGAGCCAATCAGGATCTTTGAGAAGAAATTAAGATAAGGTTGAATTTATGTTAAGAAGGTAGGGTATGACATGTTCAGTTAATTGATGTTAACAGTGTTAACAAAACTTACAAAAAAAGAAATGTAATAGTGGGTAGTTTATATTTACAATTTTTTCAAATAAATTTTCTAAATTGAAACAAAGTACATATGGAGTAGGCAAAAAAAAAAATAGGATTCCAAAAATACATATGGAAAATAGTCAGAAAACAAAAACATTTGCATAACCATAAAGACAAGACCCACAAAGAAGTCCAAATCTAATTTGTAAAGGACTATGTTCGAGCCATTATTGATAAGCTATAATTTTGATTGAAGAGCTAACTGAACACAATGAGTCATATGTGAACTCAATAACCCCCTAATTTTGGTTTCCTTTGAAATATCTAAACATTAGAACATTGAAAAAAATAATAAAAAAATATTTGTAACCAGATAGTGTGTTAAGAAGTAGCAGTTCCTAATACATATGACTACAGTACATATATACTGATATTTTCTGTGTTGATAATTTTAGCATGATATGTAATACATATCAGTTGTATTACATTTGTGAATTAAAGTTAATATATCAGCTAATTGAAGTTTCTTCCAGATGAATTTTAAAAAAATAAGATGTAACATGGCATAACAAAGCTAGTCTAGTTTGACATTATTAATAATTGAACACAAAATTATATTAAATATCTTATAATAATTATTGCTAGTGCAAAAATTAATATAATTGAATCAATATATACTAATTTATTAAATCCACATATTTATGCCTATTTTTAAAGACTGTTGAGTAGTCAACAAAATAATCAGACATTCATAACAACAATGAAATTCTGTCATTTTGAGTATTTTTGTCAACTATCATTCATTGTATACATCTTTGCTAATTTGCACTCTGGAAAATTATGATTTTACACACAAGTCTAGTCTGTCTTTAAGAAGGCATATTTGGCATATTGGTCAGTGGTAGGAGAGAACACTATCTTAAATGAGATTAATGCACACACATGCACTCGCATACAGTCTGTGGGTCTTCAGTCTCTCTAAAATTCTAAACTTTCTTGGAAGAACATTCAAATCTCTTGTCTGGCACCTTTTTGCAGCTTGAACCCTACTGTTCTTGACATCTCTACTTGAATGTCTCACATACACCTCAAATTTAACATGTTAAAAATGAACTCTTGATGCTCTCCCAAACTTATTACTTTGTCTCCCATTTATATCTCAACCATAAATAATCACTCAGTTACTAATGTCATCTGGAAGTCAGCCTCAACACACAGAATATATCACTCAAATGTATTCTCCATTCAAGTTATATTTCCAAACTCTGCTCTTTCTGCTACCATTACCTTAATTCAAGCCATGGTCATATTTTTAAAAATGTTTTAAGTTCTAATTCAGTAAATCTTAACAGTTGTAATGCCCATGACAGTAGTCCTTTAGGGCCCTAAATATTAAAAACAACATTTTCAATGACTACATGAGACAGTAGGCTCCAGAGGTAGGGAGGTCATCTGTTTTGCTCACAGCTGTATACTCCCATTTAGCACAGTGTCTGGCACAGTGTCTTTGTTGACAGGATAAATGCATGGCTGATGAAAAAGTGTTAGTAGAATTTGAAATGAGAATGAGACTGCTAGGAGTTAGATAAAGAGTATGCAAATGGGAAAGGTCATCAGCACAGGCGAACAACTAATTCTAAGGGGTTCTTTAAAAATAAAATGAGACAAACAGGAAGGGTGTTCAGAAAAGAGGCACGGACTAAAGATTGTTTTAAGATGCAAGGTGTGACCCTGTTAATTTGTATGCCTTCATAGTTATGTGTGCAAGAATATACTCGACAAATTCCTTTTATTCTAATGTGTCATGATGAGTGTACACTGCATTTTAAATCCTTTGTAATCCTTTTCCAGATGCCTCCTCCCCTCGCATACCACTGATTTAAAGTCATAATGTAGATGAAAGCCTTTTGTAAATCTGATTGCCTTTGGGAGGGTCTTCAAAGCATGGCATGTGCTTCTCCTATGTATAGCTCTGTGTGTCAAGGCTACAAAGAAAAGATATACCAGTTGGACAAGTTGAACTGTCAACAACTTTTTGAGATATAGTCACAAGTGAAAGAAACTTTTCTTTTTCCAGTTTCCAGTGGAGAAGCAATAGCGATTACTGCTATCACAGTTCTAGACAATAACAGTAAGGAATAGTACTCAGTAGGAGACACAAATGCCACCAATTGAGCGTACAAGCTGAGGAGGAAGCAATCTGGGCAAGTAGTATCAAGTGGTGTAAGGCCATTCTCTCTCTAGAATAAACCTGTGTGTTGAAACATATGCTTTTCCCTGGGGTATTCTTTATCTGAATTGCTCACTCTCTCTCTGTGTCTGACTGAATCTATCTCTTTTAAACTCTGATTTTGAACTGCTAGCTCCTATATTTTTATGTGACTTTGTTGCTATCTTAATTCCCTTTATGGCCAGTGTTGCCTGGCCGTTTAGAACACATGTGGCTATCTCTTTCTGATAGCCCCCATTTGCCAACATATAACTCTGAACGTTCCTTCTAGCATCAGAAAAGTAAAAAAAAGATTTCAAGATAGAAAGTAAAATCGATTATATACATTTAATAATCACTGAGTATAAGTTGAGTGATAAATGTAAGAAATGACTGTGGGAATTATCTTAGTATGATAAGGACTGAGATTTATAGCCTAACAGAAATATCCCTTTTTCAACAGGATAATTGAATTAACAAGGTTTAATGGTCAAGTGGTGGCCTCAAAAAGATATGTGTGTATCTCAAACCCTGGAATCTATGAACATTACCTTATTCAACAGAAGAGTAAACATTGCCATATGTGGCAAAAGACATGATGAAGCAAGAAGTAGCTTATTTCTTGGGTTCTAGATGCGGTCTCATGCACTCGTACAAGCAGGAGTTTTGAGGTAGCAACACAAAGAAAAGAGAAAAAGAAAAGGCAATTTCTACTACAGAAGCAGGGATTGGAATGATGTGACCACAAGCTAAGGAATACTAGCAGCCATCAGAAACTGAAGAGGCCAAGAGGGCTCGGGAGGAAGCACAGCCTTGCCAGCACTCTGACTTCAGACCTCTGACCTCAGGAACTGTGAGAGAATGTTTCTGTTATTTTAAGCCTCAGACTTTATGGTAGGCCCTGGAAACTAGCATACAAAATGAACACTGTAATCACATTACTGATGTCTTCTTCAGGTTCAATTTCTAGATATACATGTATGCGTGTACATATGATGTATGTAATGGCCAACACTCTCTTGTTAGACTAATTGGAAATTCAGTTGAAGAAATGCAAAACCCAGGGCCTCCTTGATGTTGCAGGGGGTTGAGTGCAGCGCTGTGAAGCTGTCTTTGACCTTTGCGGCTCAAGTTCAACCCCCGGCCGGTTGGGGAGTAACCCACATGGCGTGGCAGACCTCTCCTGTCTCACCCGCTGCTCCCCTCGGCAGTGTGTTTCGGTACATCTTCCTGTTCTGCTCCCTGCTCTCTCTGGTGAATCTTCTCACCCCTCGTGACTCTGGCCTGTACCCCACTTCTTAAAAATATTAAAAAAAAAGAAATGCAAAACCTAAATTTTATGACTTCCATGACTAAGGGGAGAGCAATGAGTATATGCCTGCCTCTCTCCTGCAGACACACACATTCATAGCATGTGAGATGCTTAAATTGGCAACAAGTGAGTGTTTCTAATGTTGAGGGAACTGTTGATTACACTCATGTAGACATTAAAACTCTTTTCACAAAATAAATATCCCTTTGCAGCAGAAGGCACCAGCACTCTATGAATGTATAAGTGGAACGTGATCACAATCATTGTACTGTAAACATCTGTTCGCATTTCCCAGGATCTTGCCATGATTCCTACATTTTGCCTAATTTGTCACTACACCATCTGTTTGAAGATAGATTGATCACTGGTGGTTGGATTATTGGGTAAGTAGTGCTTATGTTTATTATCATGTGCATAACAATACCTTAAAATTATATTTAATGTGAATTAATTGTTAGGTGACAGTGGGTATCTCGGAGGTCCCATTTGTTTACAGCAGTGGGAACCCTAGTAGAACAAAGATGCAACTATATAATCAGCTATATACAAACATCCCCAGAAAGGGAATTTCACATTTGATCCGAAGTCCTTTTTGATGTAAAAAGACTGCATTTGTTACTTTCGATAGGCTATACCCCCACACATCTTGTAACCTTTTACTTGACAGTAACAGATTATAAATTGCAGATTGAGAAAGTACTCATCTGTACTGTTGCAGTGCTTGGGTATACCTCAAGGTTTCTCTCAAGTCCTGAGTTTGCTGAAGGGGTAAATTCTAAGTTAGAACTGGTCTTAGGTCTATAGAGCACAACACTGTGAAACAGAACTATGAACTCTAAATCTGACCTGTTGAAATGGCCTTTCAATCTCTGGAAGTATGTTTTTCAAATTGAAAGATTTTAAATATATCATTAAAATTCAAATAATTTGTTTTGATAGTTACATTAAAGTTACAGGCAATTTTGATTCAAACAAATTTCAGTTAGCAAATTTTGATGAAAACAAATTAGTTTTAATGAGACAAAAACTCCTCTGATATTGCATTACTTGCTGTTATAATCTGCTTAAATTCCTAAGAATATTGGTGCATCCTTTGATCCTATCCTCTTAAAGGACACGTCTTCATGTACATAGTTAGAAATTTATCAAATTAAATTAATTTTGGATCATATCTATTTCAATATTAACATTTGGAGCTATGATTCTATATGCTGCTGTACCACATAACTTATTTCTAAAGAGATATGGATAAAACTGACACATATTAAGACTGAAAACAAAGTGTGCACATACAAGGGTGGGAAAGTGCGAGCGCACACACACACACACACACACACACTGGAGCATTATACCAAATGATTATACTTAGCTATTGATTTGCCTCAGGTTACAATACCTGAATGCAACCAGCATTAAATCCCATACCTCTAAATATTCCTCTAATGTCAAGTGACAGAAATACTTTTTATACATAATTATAAAGTATAAAGAGATGGTTGTGAGCAAACATGGGACACATTTTTAATACACTCTTGAGCTAAGTAATTATTGGTGATTTTTTAGCTACTTACACTAATTTATAACCCTGCCTTAATGCCAATTATGCATTCTTTTTCATTACCACCAACATCAACATGATATTTTCCCTGAAAATATTATGACTAAATTTTATGTTTTTAAGCCTTTCATCCTTTCTGTTCCCCCTTTCTTGCCTCCTCTACCCCCACTCAGTGAAAATTTGTTCTGTGGCCTGGCTGGCATTTCCATGGTCCTATAACCTCCCAGAGCTATGTCCAAACCTATCTTATTCCAACTCTTCTCACTCACCCAGGCAAGTCTTCTGTCCTCTATCTCTGGGTGTATGACTGAGCCAACCATGATAAAAGGACATTCTTACTGAAAATGTGAGATTAGAAATAATAAGGGGAAATCCATATAATTTCTCCCCAGGGTGAGAGCTGCTGACACAGATTCGTTCTTCCTGCAAACACCTGGTAAGGCAGAATCTTCACGGGCCTTTTCTCACTAGGGATTAAGACGTGAAGGGAAAAGGATAAACTGTTTGGGTTCAGTTTGCTGTCCCTAGAGTAACTAAATTGTTCTCAGTCATTCACCAATGAGGACTCTCTAGAATCTCTTTCTAGGAAAAGGAGTGTCTTAAAAGGAAAGAAAGGCAAGCATGTTCAAATTTTTGTGTACATGATGCCATGCACAGTGCCCATCCTGACGGAGAATCTGTGAGCCTGTGGTAGGTAAAGAAACTTTCCCTGTTGGCACAGGTGACTAGGCATAGTTCCCCTGTACGCACAGTTCTTGATAATAAATTAAACATATATGATGTAAGAATCAAGTATACTTTAAACTTTCACATTTCCCTAGAGAACTGCTTTTCACAGACCTCCCTGGCTGAAGATGAGAACCACAAGAGAGGATGCTGGCGCCTGGAACAAAGGTATTCCTGAAAATCCCCTTCCCTGCTAAACGGTACCATAGAACTTTACCTAACTGTGCGCTCTGTGAGACAGTTTCTTTGGAAATGCTAGTTTCACTGTCCCCTTTTCTTGTCACAAGGATACAATACTGTGCTTTGTGCACTTTGTCTTGGCAGTGTCTTTATTCAGTTCCAAAACCGCCAAGAGAATGAACCCACCGAGTTCTCTCATACATCTGTTAGCACAGATCTATAACATCACAGCATGGTGATGTTAGCACATGACCAAGGGGCACTTAGGGATCTGAAGCTCTAAAACGAGGTCCTGTGAACTACCACATAAAGACAATGGAGGCACGCTCGGAGCATGATAGATCATTAATAGAATTAGTGTGCACAGAGAGGGAAGTTTTATCCATATCTCTGTGCACAGAAGAGAAAGCATGTTCTAATAAAATGTCCCAATAAGACATTCCAAATTACTCATTCTATTGTGGGAAAATGCCCAGCCAAACGGAACTGGCCCAAAGAGGACCTGCGAAGTCCTGAAAGATTGCTATGAGTCTAAGGTACCTTCTGGCAGGGGACAGTAAAGCCGATCCCCGAAGGTTGGGACAAAAGGAGACATGAGGAGATTATGAGATTATGGCTGCCATCATCATCCTCCCCACGTGTCTTTCACCCACGAGTCTCTTCCAAGTGTATCTATCTGTCTCTCTTCCATGTGTCTCCTCCATGTCCCCCAAGCTCCAGGGTGCAAGGCAGAGTCAGAAAAGCAAGAGCTGGGCCTCCCTGGTGGCACAAGGGGTTAAGACGCAACCTATGAATCTATCAGCAGCCACTGCAGCACAAGTTCGATCCCCGGCCAGGCAGCTACCCACGTGGCACAGCAGACCTCTCCTGCTTTGTCTGCTGTTCCCCTCAGCAGTGTATTTAGTCAGTCTGCCTGTTCTGTTCCCCACCCTGTCTCTGGTGAATCCTCTCACCCTCCTCACCTCTGGATTGTACCCCAGTTCTTGTATGCATAAATAAATCTTAAAAAAAAGAAAAGCAAGAGCCCTCCAAGCCCCTCCGCCCCTTCCATGTTCTATAGCTTCACCTGGCTGTGCTGCTTTACCCTAGTTCCTAGTAGCTAGTCCAAGTAAGTAGTGAAGTGGTACCTCCCCTAACAGGACACCAGATTGTAGAGAGAAAGTTGAGATAAAGAGGGATTTATTTTTTGCATCTGAAGAAGTGCCACCTTATGAAAGGAAAACTGGGATGTCCTGTGGACTCTAGAAGATATAAACTCTAAAGATCAGTGTTCCAGGGACCCCTGGATGTTGTCACTTCAGGAAAATCACTGCAATGTCAGATACTAGGAGTAGGGGAAATTTTCAAATGTGAGTTATCACCGATTTTAAGAGCATTCAGGAGCCAGGATGTCCAGATTTACACACCAGTCCTTAGAGTTTGATGTATGACTATGGAAAAGTCATCTTACCACTTCTTGCTTCAGTAAATCTAGGGCTAAGAGAATGATAGTGTCAGAATCTACTTTCTAAGTAAAGATTTGTTGTGATTTTATTACGTGTCAAATATTTAGTAATGCCTGACACACAGGAAGCATTCAATAATTGCTAAATAATAATGTTATTTATTTTTATTGTATTATACTTAAGCCAGAAAAAGGAGTTGGGTGGTACTATCAGTTCAGTGATTTGACAAGGGCTCCACATATGTTACATGGAATTATTATTTTGTTGTGGCATGGATACAGTTTTAATCTTATTCTGTCCTCCTAATAGTTGGCATGAACTCTGAAGTTAAAGCGTTCTGTCTGTGCTTGCTTATCTGGGGCTCATCTAGTAATCCTTTGGAGAGTCAATTACCTCATCTATCAAATGAGAGGTGTTATGTAAGTGCCAGCACATAGTAGGAATTCAGTTCATTTTCCTTTGTCCTGCCTCTCAATTTTGAATTTACACTTAAAAAAGGAACAAGCAACTGAAAGCACAATAAAACCTTAGAAAAATGTTGTGCTTGGACCAATCTACATGCTAAATAGCTACAACTTCTCCTTAGACTGAGTAAATTGTGACTCCTGGGGGAAGGCCTAGGCTACTTAAGGTTAATCACTTGTGCTTAAAGTTAATTGTTATCAATCCCTTTGTCAAAAACTGCTCAGTGGGGAGTTTTCCATACATAACAATCAGTTCCAACAACAGCTCCAGGCCTAAAATGAGTTCTTAATATGCTTTTCCCCATAATCAATTATCAAAATATATCAAACAGCAAACATGGACCTCATATCATTAACTTGTCATCGGTGTGTAGTTTTTCAAACTAGTACGCTTATCAGAGTCATGTGGAGGGCTTGTGAGATCAGATAGCTGTGCCTCAACCTCAGTTTCTGATTCAGCAAATCCAGGTTAGAGCCATAGAATACGCATTTCTTACGGGATTCCAGGTGCTGCTGATGTTGCAGTTTCCAGAAATGCAATGCAAGCTTTTACTTTGGGGAGCACTTGTAAAGAAGGGTTGATGAGCAAATCAACCTGAGAGATGGAAAGAGGACAACTGACATCCCTCTTTGCTTTGCCAAGTTTTCGAAGGCCCCAGGCATTCTTTCCCACAGAGCACAGCCTTGGCTGGTCTTTTTGTCCTTTCCCCTATTCCACATCACCTGTGAGGACGCTTCTTTGTTCACCAAAACTAAGTCAGAGATGTTTACGGACCCCTCTGATCTTGTAGTCATAACAGAGATGCATTTGTTGACAGGGGCAGTGAGCAAGTGGATTGTAATAATTTTATCAGCTTGACTAAACTTTAGATGGTCTTCCTGACTACAGGCTCCAAACCTCCTTTTTCTTAAGACATTTACTTTAGAAAACATGCAATCATAAATTCTTTGTTTTGTCTCTTAAGATGTAAATCTTCTACAACCCAAAAATATCTTTGTCAAAGACCAAGGAGCCATCTGTTGAAAAATAACCATAAGTAAATTAATGCCTGTATCTCTCAGGGGACGATAGAAGCCTAATTTCTTTAGGGCCGACTAGCATATTTAGATAACCTAGTTGCATTAACCAAGAGCTTTCCTATTGTCAACCCTCCAGATACTTTTTCCATTAGTGGTGTAATTGTTGGATCTTATGGCAGGTCTACTTTCAATATATTGAGGAACCTCCATACCGTTTTCATAGGGTCTGGGTGAAAAGTGTATGAGGGCTCCTGTTTCTTCACAGCCTTTCCAACACTTGTTTCTCATCATTTTGAAATGAGTCATTCTCACTGTGATATTCTCACTGTGGAGTTCTTTTCATTTTATAGAAATTCATGTAGTATTTCTTGCAAATAAAGGTGATGAATTTTTTTTTAATTTTTATTTATTTATTTATTTTTGGTCTGTGAAGCTCCTTGTTCTCCCTCAATTCTGAATGTTGGCCTAGCTCTGTAGGGGATTCTTGTTTCAATCTCTTTTCCTTTTAGTACATTGAATATCTCATTCCATCTCCTTCTGGTCTGGCAAGTTTCTATTGATAAATTCACTGATAGTCTTATGGTGGTTTTCTTATATGTGACTGTTGTTCTCTAGTTTCTTTCGATATTCTATTATTTTAAATTATTTTGTCATTTTAATCATAATGTGTCTTGGTGTTTGTCTGCCTGGGTTTATTTTGTTTGAAATTCTTTGAGAACCTCACTCTATATGTCTGCTTCCTTGCTCAGTTTCTGGAAGTTTTCAGGTATTATTATTTCAAAGAGAATTTCTGCCACTTTCTCTCCATTTTTTTTTTCTGAAACTCCTCTGATATAAATTGTTGTCCTTAATGTTGTCATATAACTTTTTTGTTATCTTCATTTTAATTTTTTTTCTCTGTATTAATCTATTTGGAAGCTCCCCACTACCCTATCTTCCAAATTGCTGATTCAGTGTACTGCTGAGTCCCTCTCATGTACAGTTTTTAGTTCAGCTATTGCATTCTTTAGCGCTATGATTTCTGTCCTTGTTGTATTTCTCATTTTGTTCATCCACTGCTCTCCTAATTTCAGTGATCACCTTTAAGATTGTTGATTCTTCTAGGAGCTTGCTTAGTTCTGTTGCATCAAGGTTTTTCCCAGGGTTTTGTCTTGATCCATTGATTTGGGGTGAATTCCTCTGCCTGCTTATTCTGTATGGTGCTTTGTAATTATTTCGTGGATCTGGGTTGACAACTTTCCTTTCCAGTCCTCTTGTAATGATCTTTCTTTAGACTTTAAGGTTGCAGGGTACTGGCCTAGGGCAATGTAATGCCCTGCTTTCTAATATGTGGCTAAAGCCCCATTACCAATAAGGGTGACTACAGCTTAAGAGCAAGCATGGGGTGGAGGTCCAAGAACCCACTCCACAGGGTGGGGTTGGGGTGCTGGACGGCACGGAACTTGCTGTTGTAGACAGCTATGGGCATAAGCCTCCCTGGGTGCTGCAGCTTCATCAGCCAAGGGAAGAATATGCAATCCCTGTCAGATCAAGGCAGACTCCACCAGCTAGGCTCTGTCAGAATCCCCAGAATGCAAAGGATACTTCAGCTGCAGTGTAGTTCTGATTTCAGCACATTTTCAAGCACAGACTTTCCCATGAGACTCAGGAATAAGTGTCCAGAGGGCTGTGAGCTTAGTCCTTAAACAGGCATTGTGGGAGGTTGCATTCTGAGTAGTAGGTGGGCTGCTCAGAACCCTGCCAAGCCTGGACAAAGGAGGGAGAGATATTTCTTTGTATCCTTAATGCTAACTGAAAGCAGTCCCATAGTTTCTATCATCTTGCTTCCCATCTGTCCAGCAGAGAGACTTCTCGGCAGGACACATGTGCTCTCTTGGCAACAATAGGCTAGTGAGCCCTGGGAAGCCCAATGAATCTGGGTGTGAGTGGGGCAGGTATTTCTCTAAACCACTGAAGCTATCTGAATGCAGTTCTGGGAACTCCTACCATTTACTCCTAGCCAGCCCCACAGGCAGAGTTCTCTCCTAAAGGCATGCTAGTTAGTGGCCCCAGGAAGCCTAATGAGCCAGAGGGTAGAGGGGGTTGAATGTTCCCCCACTATTTCACAGTATTGTTCCTGGTGGTGCTATGTCACAGACTTTTTACCCTTTCCAATGGTTTCTGTCTCTCCCTTGGGAGACAATGATTGTAACCAATCATAAAGTCCTCAGATCTCTTTTAAATACAGTTACTCCAAACTCATATACAAGTCTGCTGTTAACTCAGTTCATCTTACTCTATTTTTAAAGCCAGGCATATACCTTCTCCCCTTATTTTTTCTCTTGGACAAAAATACTACTTACTATCTACACACAGCAGCCTATTCTGTTTTAAATTTATCAACACGTTATATATCACAACAAAAAGAATAATGTTTTAATTTCTATTTTTGTACCATTAAAACAGACAATATGAGAGTTTGGTAAGCAAAACAGATCAAGAGTCCTAAATATTCGGACCTCTTACTTTGTTAATTTGGAGCAAGGTTTGTTTTTTTGGTGCAAGATATTACAAAGATTTGTCCCTATGAAATAATCTACATTGGCTATGACTCCTTTTCTGCCTCTCCTGACTTTCTGCATGCATGCCCAACCTAAAGAGGTGAACATGCAACATCTCATCAAGAAAGAGCTGGAAACATATCATAGATAATTATCTTTTTCTTGGAGAGATGAATTCTGATCCTTCTTCTAGGTCACTTGTAAATATGACATTTGAAATTTTTATAAATAGAAGCAATGATTCTGAAACAATGCAAAAATAAGCATAATAATAAGAAGCTGGTGGTAAGAAACCAAAAGGGAATTATTATTGTGATTATTTAGTAAACTGAATTTAGACTAGGAGTGACACTCAAGATACATCCATTACCATATTTTCCATTAACTACATGCCATCCTAAGCAATATTACACTGCTATTCCATTGCTAATTTTAGCTTGAATAATATAAATTATTTCTTATGTTCAATTTACTTATTTGATATGACAATTAAAAAGAAAACTATACCTCTGAACTTACTGTGAAAATGG
Source organism: Talpa europaea (assembly GCF_964194135.1). Lineage (NCBI taxonomy): Eukaryota > Metazoa > Chordata > Mammalia > Eulipotyphla > Talpidae > Talpa > Talpa europaea. Next base: position 54,902,405 of record NC_140068.1, on the reverse strand, counting down.
CATACAATATGCTCATTACTGGCAGAAGGAAGGATCTGTTTCAATCCTTGCTGTCACCTTGCTAGTTGTTGTTCAGCTATTTCTTTGCAAGATTTTGCATTTAACTTCTTGTTTAAATCAGTGCTGCCTTTTTTTTCTTCAATGTTTTTCTGCACAATTTTACAACACAGTGCAAAATAGTTAAGAAAAAAAAATGAAAACCTTGCATTACAAAAAATTTAAAATACTAACTGTAATTGATATGATAATTTTTGGTAAATAATTATAGTATATTGATAAACATTTTTATTTCAGAGTGAAAAGAAATGTTTACTTTTTATATTGTATTCCAAAACAAAGAATTATTGAAGTATTAATTTCTATGTTTTGTGAGTAATTTGGTTAATGATTGTATTAATTAGAAACATAATTTTAGAAAAAGTGCTTTACTCTTATTAATACATGAACTGGATAAGTGTTGAACAACACTGAATGTAATCAAATTTCCTTGGTAAATAAGTAGGGTTTTATGATGGGAAAATTTTGCAGGATCAAACACATTTATCCTGTAGCATTGTAAATATGGTCCCGGAGATAATATTTTATTTTAGAATTATAATTTTCAAAAGTTAAAAATGTTTTTTTTTCATATAAAACAATATTTAGGTTCATGTTAAAAGTAGCATGCCTCTAGTTATATTTTATTTAGAAAATAAGCATTTATTACTTATCTTCTTTAGGCATGCAAAACGAAGTATAGAAGTGGTATATTCCTTTAGCAAATCAGCTCAAAGCCAAAATTGTTTGGACATAAGTTCACAAAACCATAGCAGTTCACACTAAAAGTCACATTCAATTATAGTAGACAATGGGTACTATAAAATAGCTGTTTAAAAAAAAATAAAAACTTCAGATCTTCGAAAATTTTGAAGATCTTAAATTGTACATCACATTTAATAATGTTTAATAACTTCTTCAAGCCCCAAAGGTTAAAAACCCATTTCAATGTGTTCAAGAAGAAAAATTATGTACTGTAGATTCCCTGAAACATAAACAAAGGTCTATAAAACTGTATTAAAAAACATGTAGTTCTTTGAAATAAATTTTTCCTATAATTAAGTCTGCATCTATAGTTATCAAAAGTAGAATTATAAATGAGTTTATTTAAAAAAATTAAAAGAAAATTTGTTTTCAATATTCTTTGTGTATATTACACAACAAACATGGTACTTTAAGTTTATTAAAAGAAAAATGACATTTAAAATATCACAATCATGTCCATAGCAAAATTAGGAGAATATTAGATTAGAACAGATGAAGTTCAAAAACATCTCATATTTTTAGCTATTTTTTTCATATTTTCATTAATGGAAATGTTTACATTTTACTTTAATATATATTTTGCATTATAATGATTACTTTATGTTATTACACTGTATCCACATTATAAGACTAAATACTATTCATAATACTCAGGCTACATTTTCAACATATTCTTGTAGGGAGCTCATGCTAGATTTCAATACTTTTTTACTATACCATCAACTTTCCAAATAGAATACCAGAATGACATATTGATCAAGGAAAACTGGGACTTTTTACTTACTGCAACATGGTGAAAACCACATTCACTAATGTTTAGTAGTATCCACTGAAGTTTAGAATATGGAAGGGGAGTTTAAGGCTGATATTTTTATATCAGGCTGGAGATCTCCTTGCTAAGGTTAAAGGCAAATTTTTTAATATGGGATTGAGTTGGAATATTAGGAAAGTACTTAATATTAGTTTTAGAATTAGAAGGCAAAGGGGGTAAGAAGTGAATATTGGGGAATAATGGCTTGGGAGACAAGGGGGGTCAACCAGTTGTGTGATCTAGTGTCCTGAGATGAGGGCTGGATAAACACTTTATTGGTTACATAAGTAACTTTTTCTGAAGTTAAAACTAAAACAATAAAGTGGGATACTGTTTTACAGCCTCATCTTCCCAGGTCAGCATTCCCTGCAACAAATTTAAAAGTCTTGTGACTTGGAGTTAAATTCTGGGACTTCAGGAATATCAGTTCTCACTATTTGGAAATATAACAACCATCACAGGATACACATACCAGAAGCAGAAAAAGAGATTCTCTCATGTAAATGCAGAAATAACTTTATGTTCTTATGCTATAAAAATATAACAAAGACAGGACATTTGCTAGGTAAGCACACTCACACACTATCCCAGAAACATTTCACATGGGAAAAAGTAGAATATGAAATGCTTGAAAAATCTCTGTCAAATATATGCATCAAATTATTTTTTCTCTAAATATTTTTAAGGATTTTCATTTGTTTATGCATGTAAGAGCTGGAGTACAGGCCAAAACTGCGGGGGTGTTGAGAGGCATCACCAGAGATAGAGTGAGGGTAGAACAGGGAGACTGACTAAAATACACTGCTGAGAGGAGCAGTGGGCAAGACAGGGGAGGTCTGCTGCACTGTGTGGGTTACCTCCCTGGCCGGGGATCGAACTGTGCTGCAGTAATTGTGGATAGCTTCATAGTGCTGATGCTTAACCCCTTGTGCCACCAGGAGTGTCTGAATTTCTGAGAAGAGTCATTTTAATGATGAACGATGACAAATTGGGCACTGTATCTCTGGTCCTTTCTTTGCTAAACTGTATATTAGACTAAACTGGAATATATGCCTATGAACTCTAAGATATTTCCAAATATTCAGATGTACTCCAATGGAAGATCTGAGCATTAGTGCAATGAGGGGGCTGATGGAGTGTGCGTCAAAGCATCAGCCCAATGTTAAAATATATAGCCATGGAGGGCCTCCCTGGTGATGCAGCGCTAGGCTGCCCACAGCCTCTGCAGCGCTGGTTCGATCCCCAGCTGCTGGGAGAGGGCCCCACATGGCGCGCAGACCTCTCCTGCAGCCCGCTGCTCCCCTCAGCAGTGTACTTCATCAGTCTGCCTGTTCTACTCTCTGCTCTGGCTCTGGTGAATTCTCTCACCCTCCCGCACCTCTGACCAGTGCTTGTATAAGCACCCGTACCCAGTGCTTGTATAAATAAATAAATAAATCTTAAAATATATATATATATATATATATATATATATATATATATATAGCCATGGAGTTAGCTCACATTTAGAAGCCACTGTCTCTGCATGAGCAATATAGATTCATGAAACAAAATGGCATTTGGTCTCCTAAAAATGTATTCAAAATTATTTTCTTCAGAATAATCTATATATTTGGGAAATATGTTAGTTGTACGTTACCTTTCTTCTTTCTGTCCTTTTTCCCTTGGTTTTTATCTTCTTCCTTTCCTTTCACTTCTTCTCTTTCCTTTCCTACAAATAGCTATGACTCCAGCACTCACTAACCACTGTAGGAGGCTGGAGAGAGATAAAAAGATGGATCAGAACTATATTTATACTCTTATCACTGTCTTTTTAATAATTTAGGTATTTTATATTTTATTAAATATAGTACTGAAAGCAATAACTGTAATTGTCAGATATTACCTTCCAGGTAAGTTTTTATGACAGCTCTCCAGTGAGACCACATGCACTTACTTCATATGAGATATTGCAGTTTGTTCTGATATTTCCTATTTCAAGAGATCTTTGGAATTAGTTCAAACTATACATCTATCTATCTGTGTAAACTATGCTTTTTGCCATTACTAGTTTCTTTTTATTAAGTGATTCCATGTAAAAGATAAGGTAAAATCCTAACCAAAATTTTCAAAAATAAGTCAGATCTTATATATAAATATGTACTTTACATCTTTTGAATAAAACAGTGGTGTTCCTTCAAAAGCTTTTCATTTGGGTTTTATTTTATTTATGTGTAAAAATAAAAATTTAACCAGAAATAAAAATAATAGGCATATTGGGAAAGGAAAAATAAAGAACCATGACTTATCTGAGTCTTATCATGATTTTATGTATAAATTAAAGCATCCTAATTATTGGATTTTTTATTTTGTTTAACCCTAGTGCTACTTTTACTATTACCAAGTAAAAAATTAGTTCTCATCCTTTATACTGGTATTTGGCAGTTACTTGTGGAAGGAAGGTTTTGTAGTTTTCTGGATATAAATGCTTAATTGTGGATGCAAACAGAATAATAATCACATTCTCATCTATGAAAAAAGATTGAGATTCCAATTTTAATGTAAATTATTCTGGCAATTTCCATATGCTTCCATAAAAGGAAACATTTCACTCTGATCAATTAGTGATATTCTGTGAAAATATTGGAGTTTCAGTCAATACCCATTATTGCCCTGCCATCTTTTGTAATAATCATAACTAAAGTGGGATTATTTACATGTCTTTTTTTTTTTCTTTCAGAAATGAATGCACTACAGACTTTCAATTTGCTCGAGTAAATGTCAGTATATTAGTTTTCCTATTATTTGCTAATTCCTTCTGGATCTTTGGGCAATTGGTTTGCCACCATTCTAGGTGAAGTCTGAAAAGTCAGTGTGGTTTCCTGATATTTGGGGCATATCCAAAGCACAATTTCTGATACAAACAAATGATACTGGGAAAATCAATATGCTTAGAAAACTAAATGTTCAAATAAAAAAGTGCAAGTCACATGGGGGTTATATGGCCATGTCAGCTTAGGCAGTCTGCAATCAGTCAGAGTAAAAATTAAGTTAATTTAAAATATAACAATTAAATTAAATAATTAAATAAATTAAAATAACACAAAATTATGCTTGAATTTCCAAACAACTCTGACAGCTTCCTAAAAGTATTCAATTTTGCAAATAGCAAGGAGAAAATCTTATTTTAGTAGACAGATAGCTGGATAGACAGACAGACAGATAATGAGATTTGGAAACTATTTTCAGGTTTGAGAAAAAAAGTAGCATTTTAATAGGCAGTTCTAGTACTTAAATGTCTCTAGGTAGACAGTTGATAGACGGAGAGAGAGAAGCCGACCTTTGAGAGAGAAGCCGACCTTTGTAAAATAGCATACAAGGTATCTTATCATATCAACTTGGGTAAATAATCATATCATCTTGGGTAAATTGTAATCAATTTAACACCATCTGCATATTTATTTCAGATGGAATTCTTGAGTGATAAGTACAGATAGATAAGATTAAATCCTGAATCTCCAACATATAAAAAAGGAAAATATTTTAATCTTCTTTTTCTATTTTTGAAACCAATGTTCAACTCTGAAATCATAAATCTCTTAATTTGCTTCCCCAATAGAAAAGGGAAGATCTAATCCCCCAAAACCAGTTTTGATAATGATTTCGACTGTAAGATAAGAGGCCCTAATTAAACCCAATTTGAGAATGCTATGAAAATTTTCTTCTAAGATGCTTTATGGAATAGGTCTTAGAGGCACCAATATTAGACAACTAATACAGGGCTTGAATTAGAATTAATTGCATGCATTAACTTTCCATAGCTGAAACTCAAAATAACAAATATACTAGTGAGACTAGAACATTACTCATTTAATTTTAACTTTACTTTTAAAAAAGAGAAAAAAGGTTTAAAGTTCCTCAGACAGTGTTTTCTATCTGCCTTTTATATGTGCTTACTTAATCAGTTTGAAAATTTGTACCATTGGACAAAGATTTGTTATATAATAACCCACATTCATTTTTAAAAATGTCTGTATTCTGATTTGCCATGAATTGCTTCCTATTTAATTAATATTAAGACCTGTGATTTATGATTGGGAGATTCCTCTTATCTATTCATCCCTAAATGCCCAAGGACTAATATATCTCATGGTAATGCATTTAAAGGAAGCTTGGAAGGATTCTCATTATATCAACTCAAACCTTAGTAAAATTAGTTTTCACAACGTAATATGGAAAATTGCATAAATGCATACATAATTCCAGGGAAAACGTAAGTTGATCTTTCAAAAAATTGGCATTTCTTTTTACATCATATTTCAGATTTTTTTGGGGGGGGCGAGAATATATATAATAATAGGAAATGCTTAGTAATTGCACACCAGACATCATTCTCAATGTTTCATATGTAGCATCTCATGTAACTTTGCCAGCAGTTCTGTATGAGAGATGTTGCTTTACTGTTCTCATTTACAAATGAGAAACTAATGCCATGGAGAAGAGGAAAAGATGTGGCAAAGGTCAGAGTCATAATTGGCTGTACCAGGATTTGAAGTGAATCAGTTGAACTTTAGTATCTGTGCTCTTAAGCACGACATTGTATTTCTTGCTCTGTAAAATATTAAATGTTCCTTGGTCAATACTAGAGTGCTCAAATTATCTAAAGAGGTTTTCAAAATAGCTATCCATCTCGTCTGCATAGAGTACGTAATGTATTTAGCCTTCACTAGTTCATAGAAGCCAGGTTTCCTCTTGGTTTTGGCAGGCCTCAGGCAGAATTGTGAAGAATGAAAAGTTGGCAACTGTCCCTACCTGTTCAACTATACTTTTCTCCAGGAATCCAGATTGTGTCATAAATCCTACTTCTTTTTATGTTGATATACCCTTGATCTTTAGACCATTATCCATTTATCTCTGTGGGTAAAATGTCAAAAACTATCTGACATATTTTGTACCATTTATTTAATGATCAATACAATTGAATGGTTAAAATACATATCCACCAACTTTTGAAGGCAGTTACTTTCTTCAAAATCTAGTTATCATTAACTTTCATTTAGGCAAGGAATTTAGATTAAAAAACAAAATAAAATCAACACTATATGGTCATTCTCTGCCTCACCTAGAGGAACAGAGTTCCAGGTGGCAAAGAGAGGAGTTCATATCACACATCTGAACAAGAAGTGTACTATCTCCACAGTACATTATTAGACTGTGTGAACAAATGCAGGTGCTAAAAGTAAGTATAAATAGAGTATTTTTAGAATTAAGAATTGAATGAGGTAGTATTTATTTCAAATTTTACTTTGCATTTTAAAAACAAATGTTATGAAGTTAAGTAAAACAGTTACATTAATTTTTAAGGATAAAACAAACTTGAGGGGAAAAATTATATTTTTACCTTATAAAGCCTATAGTCCTAAATCTCCCTTCCTTTTTCCAGGACAAAGTGAGGATCTCCTGATTCAGGGTCATTAGGGGAACACGCTGAGGATTATTTGATCAGGAATACATGGAAACTGAGAAATAAAAGACATTTTCCAATTTGTTTTATAATGCTTTCTTTTTAACTTAGTTCTAATTGGATAAAAACTATTAACAGACTGACTGATGCCATCATCCTGTTTCTAAATTTAATTAATATTATACTGAATTAAGTAAGAGAGCAGTACTATAACATTAATCTTGATTTTGCATGAATGATTACATTTGGTAAGTGCTGTGATATTTTAGAAAAAAAAAAACACTAAATATCATTTGGTCCAAATATGCATCTTTCAAACAGGGTTTTAAAAGTGAAGTGAAAGGGTTTGACTGACTGGTGATCAAATCAATACAAGAATCCAGGTCTCCTGCTTTCCATTTCATTCTCTTTCTATTGTATCATGAATTGCATCCTTACAGTCTGGTTAATTGAAAGTGTTAGTTACCCAAAACAGCCTGCTTCATTAATTCTCTCCTTTGCAATCTTTGCCTCCAAATAGAAAAAGAAGCAGTCAGGAAAAATAGCTAGCATACACTCATAACAGAGGAGTGTCTGTGTGGCCCTTTATTGATGTAAGCAACTCTGGTAACAAAAAGTAAAGTAAAAAGAATAAAGACAGAATAGTTACTCTAGTATGCAGCAACTACCAGTCTTTAACAAGAGGAAATTATGACTGAGGGACTAAAACTGGAAAAATCAGAAGACAGTTTCTACCTCTCTCAACTCCATCCTGGGTTCTCTAGCTGTCTGTATATGTGGATTTAAAACAATAACTTAATCTACATATACTTTAATTTCACCATTTGTAATCAAAGCATCTAGACTAGCTGTTATACTTGAACTTAATCAAAAGTTCAAGAAGCAACAATCATTATGTTATGTTCTACTTCATAGATTTCTATAATGTTATGATGACAAATGATTCCTTTTTTCTCTAAATGTGCTGATGTTTTAAGTGTCCTATTTTAAGGGTTAAAGAAATGACTGGTTTGCATCATCTTCTAAAATACCCCAAATATAAATATAAAACATGCCTTACAAAATAGTTGGAGTTAGCAGTACCTCACAAGACACCTAATGGCCACTGCACAAATGGAAACAGATGCTCTCAAAGAATTAGATATGTTCTCATGTATTAACCACTCCTAAGAGACCATCCTCCAAAGTTTGAATGTGGGCATTATAAAACAAGACATTTGAATTCCAAAATATTTACAACCTAAAGTGAAACATCTGTGATTATGTAATTTTAGGCACATTGAGAATTGCTAGTAAGGATATTTTGGGACAAGCCTTTTTTGTAACATCCTTTTTACACCATATAGGTAATAATCTCACCTTCCTATATGTCTGTGATGGTTTGGTCAAATATTTATACAAAAGGTCTATTTTTATAGTAACAAACAAACAGGCAAGACATAATTTTCTGATTGGAAACTATTCATCTTCGGCTGGAGAAAGACCAACATGTTCCAGAGGTATCACTCTGTACTCCATGCTTCTCTTTGGGGTGCTTTAGTTGTATTAGCTAGACCAGAAATATCAATCTTTCTATGATTTATATTAATTCGTCTAATAGCCTTCTTCTCAGTAGGTGCCAAGGTACAGATTCAGGATGTACTAGCTGAAAATTAATCATTTAATTAATGAGCCAATATTCAGATAATCTGATTAATTAAATGAAATCTATACAGAGTTTCTGCCACGTACTAGGTTCTATGTATGATCTGTAGGAGATAGTCCTTGTCTTATTGTACCAAAACAGGTAAACACTGTTTTGCTAGAAAAGCTGTATTCCTATCCTAGTGGTCTAGGTAACTGGACTGGTGAGTTCCTTCCTCCACACTTCTTTCCAAGACTTAGATTAGAAGCAGGTCTAAGAAAGAATTCCATTTGTTCTTACTTGTTCATCTGGTTATTACTCCAATATAAGGAGAGGTACCTAAAAGTAGAACTTCTCCCTTAGATTCCGAACAACAAAGGGTGGTCTATACCAGCTCCTACCTTTACATTATTTTATATCTAATGTTAGAAGGACCTCCCAAGCAAGAAGTATATTGATTCCCATCATACTACATATCCATGAGCTAGAAACCAGTAGAGTTGTAGAAGCTGACAGAGAAAGAATAGTTTATAAATATCATATTTTATTATATTTTATATACTTTTGTTTCTTCATGTGGTGTCAATGACCAGCAGAGTAGAAGTGAAGAGCATAGAGGGGAAGGAAAAGGAGGCATAGTGGTTAGTCAGATGAATCTGAAGCTACCTTCTGGCTAAAGACTAGTCCACATGGACCACAAGGTGTACCATGCCTCAGAGGCAGCCTGAAACACCAAGTAGCCAGCTTAAGGAAAGACTCCAGGAAACTGATGAAGATGATTCTCTCCCCATTGTATTCTAGACAGAATATTATTCATGCTGTCACTAGCTCCAAAGGATAAATTAGACTCTGAATATTCTCAGCGGAACAGAAGTGATAATAGCAAACTGAGTTATACAACATTCTGAATGAAATTCAATAAGGCATGTAATAGGCCAAATCAACTCCAGAGTCAAGTTTAAGAAAAAGCCCTTTGCTCTCAGTTGTGTGTTTGCATGCTATAACCTATTTTCAATTCTGGAATAAAGTCAAAGTGAGAGCAGTGACACTACTAATCACCATTACCAGGGTGAGCTCCATCATTCAGGTTTGTGTTCGATAATATGGCTTAAGGTAGGATGAAAATAATTATGGCATGAAACATGTGGTTGGTTGATGAATTTATCCCAATCACTGTCTTCTTAATTAATATTTTTAATATAATTTTTTAGTATAATGAAATAATTATACTATTAAGGTAAACCTTCAGGGTCAACTAAGTAGTGTACACGTATGGATCAGTATTAATTTAGAGAAATGAAAAAATAAGGTTCTCCTGTTGAGATTCTCAGTTTCCTTAATTCTAAAACAAAATATGGCTGGTATAGAAATTAATCATCACAATTCCTAAGTAGCTGTCTGCATTGTGGTTTTCAACTCAACTTCTAGTTGTTACATTGTAACACAGATGTGTTATATTCACATGTTTGTTTACAAACAAAACTAAGCCTCATTAAATTTAAATTCTCAATTCAGTTTACTCAAGACAGTGCTATGTGCTTTATAATCACATCAGCCTCAATTTCAATAGTTATTTTGAAGAAGCATAATCACATGAAAATTAAAACAATGTGAAAAAGCCATGTTTCATAGACATCAACAGCTGATTATTGAAACTTTACCTTCATCTCTAATAATAACAACACATTAACAGGATGGGATGTAGACGGTGGTTTTATAGCTAGTTTCAGTTTATAAATTTATAGCTAGTTTCAGTTTATAAATTCAGGAATCAGAGGAAAAGCAATGTAAGTAAAGTTAATTAGTAAATTCATTTTCAAGAGTTGACATTCTATTCCTCAAGAAAGTTTTTTTCTTAGGAAGACAGAATAGCCATATAAAGGACTGTATGGAAATTCAGTTGTTGAGTAAATGCCTGAGGTCTGTATGGCAGGGCCAGTTGGAACAGCTCATGGTTACCATTATTCAGGCATGATGAGATTCAGTACTAGAAAGTGTGGGAAATTTTGAAAAAACTAATTGGAAGCATTCCAAAAAGAGAACAATAAAGTATCAATATTAAACAGCAAATGAAATGGTATAAAACCCAACTGCAGACTTGAACATTCCACTAAACAAGCACCTCAAACTCACCATAACATAACATGAATATATCAATTAAAAAAAAAAAAACCTACTTCCTTCCCTAATAAATCTCAAACTGAGTCTATCTTCCATATAATCAGACCAAAAATTTAGAAGTTATCCATCCTCATCCCCAAGCTTTCTCTCACCCCTAGCACAAAGCAATCACAAATTTTTACAAGACTAATTATTCCTAATCCCCTGAATCTTTGACTGTGCCCACTTGCCTCAATCCCTACTACTTTTGTCTAAATAAAACTATGCTCTCTCTTCTGGATCATTGCACTAGTTACTGGAAAATCAAGGGCTCATGTTACCCACTCTGCAAAGATATCAAAGATATGCCATTCAGTGTTTAGGAAAAGAAAGAGCTTCAAGGAGGAGCACAGAGATTCACATCTATCTCCCAAAGTGCCTGGGGAAAGGACTTAACAATACTTATTTGGAGGGGAGGCTGGGCTGGGGGGGTGGAATTTAATTCTACTAATTGAGGACAGGAATATGGGTTTGGCAGCAGATCATTGGGCAAAACAGAGAGGGGACAGAAGAATACAGAGAAGGTTGAAGATCACTGGTGATGGTGGACTCTGTGTGGATGCTGGTATTCAGTCCTTCTATGCTTCGATAACATATGGATAACGAGCTGGACCTAGGCTGGTAGACTGTTTTTGTTTTGATTTGGAAAAACAGAACTGCTCAGGAAGAGTAGTGGTATTGTAGCAAAGGGGTCAGACTTTATCTGATTTAAACAGTCCAACTGGAAAAGAGAAAGTGGTTAAACATGGCTAACAGCTAATGTATGGGCAGAAAGAAAGCAGGCCTAGTTTTGGGATGGGTTTCAGCTTTCTGGGGCTGGTTTTACTAAATATCTAAGTGGGCTCCATTTCTCTGCTCTTGTTACCTTCCATATTCTAATCTAATCCACTCTCTCAACATTCTAGCCAGAGTGATCTTTCTGAAAATGCAGATCTTATCCTATCAGTTACTTGTTTAAAACACAATGCCCTCTGAATGAAATAAAATCTTATTAGAGTCTTCCTAACATGTTCACACCTTTCCTAGATTCATCTTTCAACACCCCACATTCTTATACTACACTCTAGCCAAACTACAAGGCTTCCATGTCTTTAAATGTCTGTGTTTTATTTCACTGCTAACAATTGACAGGATTTAATTTGTATTTCTATTATTTTAATAGTTTGTCATTTGAAATATTTTTAATATCCTGTCAGAATTGGTTGATGTAGGTGGAAGAAATTTTTTTTTCTATAAATATGTCACTTCGTATAAACTTTGCATGAATTTTATATATGAACATGCAGCCTATTTAGACCAGCTTAACTGTGGAATTATTAAATTCAAAGACTCACAGGGCATGAATCAAAAAGAAAAGCAATTCACACCTTTGCTTTGTTCTCTCAGAAGACATTTACAGGAGATTCAGCTTACAACTCCCCATTTTCTTCCTCTCTTTCATCAAAAACCTATAATCACAACACTTAATGTCCTTCTGTATCCACAGTGCTACAGTCTCTAAACTCTGCACTGTGTCCTCTCTGGGCTTCTTTTAGCATGCATCTAAAAGTGCATACATACCCAAAGTTTTGACAGAGCAACTTGTAGGATGAAAGGAAAAAAATTATAAAGACTTATGCATGAGGTCGTTGTCCACTATGAATTTAAAATTTTGTCTCAATTACAATACATAAGTGTCACAATGCTTCTCTGGTGCAATCACAATGTTGCTATGAGAGACACATCAACATCAGTCTAAAATTTCAATGACCCATCATGGGAACTCATTGAAACTTCATATCACTAAGGAAAAAACAAACAAACAAAAACAACAACAAAAAAAAAAAACATGGGCAGCAACATGGAAGGAATTGACAAATACAAAGGAGTGGAGTAGTACCCTGTTGGAAAGAAATCATAAAGGAGATTCCAGCTTTCAATGAGCTGAGGCCTGCCTTAATTGCTAAGGGGAACATTCTACTATAAAACATTTTTTCCTTTCTCTCATTTTACAAATATACTTGCCTATGATCACACTTTAACAGTTCTGATCGATACACTAATTCAATGTCCGTTCCAACTTCCTTCCCATGTGTCTTTCTGTACTACAGAAGTTGGGAAACTAAAATCTACATTTCCTAGATGCCCTTGCAGCTAAGTTTCAGGAAGTGGTTTAGGCTGTGGCAATCAAAAATGTTTGAGGTAAAATGAATATAGAAGAAGAAACAAGGATACATATCAGAGTATTATTTTTTAAGTTTAATCTGGCTACATTTTATGTCCCAGTCTCAGTTATATCCTCAGTCTCATTCTTTTGCTCCCATTCTTACTTTCACTTCTTGTATATTTTTGTAAGACATCTTAAGAACTTTCTAGAATGAACAATATTGAGCCTACACTTGTGTAGAATTTTGATGCTATTTTGTTCATTAATATTAAAGGCTATGTCATATAGTTTGTATTTTTTTTAAAAGAACATCTAGTTACTTCAGTTTATATCTAATTCTTAGAGATATTGAATATGTTTGTATTCAATATTGTTATTGGAAAATTATAATTCTTATCTACTAGAACTTTGTATTTTTAGAACAGAGTGTCGGTGGAGGATATTATCTATGCTTTCTTTATTGTATTTTTCTCCTCTACTTATTTTTGAGTTTTTAATAGTGTCTTTTTTAAAAACAAATACTCAGAGGAGTTTGTAGCCAGGGCAATAGAGGAAGGAATCATTTTAAGTATTATAATGAAAAAACATAAAGCAAAAGTCAACATTTTATACATTATTTATACCATTTCTCCACTGTAAGTTAGAATGAATACTCATAAGGATGAACTCAAGCCTATAACAGATGAGGGCAAATTAAAACAATGTACTAATTTTATTTTTTACGTTTTATATGGGGATTACCTGTTTCATTTTTATGTTCTTGTTCAAGTTACATGCATCTAGTAATCATAAATCAAATTTCTCAACTATTGAAAGTTTGAATCAGGAATTACCTCATGACTGCCATTAGTTTTTAAGGTTCATGAAAAAAAAAACAGAAGAAAAAAGAAATGACTAAAAATGAGACAACACTGCTGCCAATCCCAAGAAGGAGAAAAAGAAGAAGCATGTGGCATTGGAAACTTGATCTTACGTCCTAGACAAAGCCAAACCTTGGTATTTAAATAAATGACTTCTGAATATATGAAAGAGTGATCTCTATGAACAATGACAGTTCTAAATTAGCATGTTTTATTTTCCACTTAGACAGCAAGCTAACATGTCAGGAAATTCCATCTTATTGCCTTTTTAGTTGAACATTTGGCAAATTTCTTATACAATTGTTGTCAGAAAAATAAGTATGAACTGCTAAAAAAATTATACCTGGAGGAGCAATGTTTTCCAATAAAACTTGTTCATTTAGTTGAGAAAAAAATCCTTAAAGTGTTGTAATAAGGAAACTTGTTTGGTTGGAACATAGAATGAAATATAGAAAATAATTTTGAGAATTCACACTTAAATTATATACATATTTCTGTGCTAAAATTGCATGGATTATAAAACTATACATAAGATAAAATTGAAAGAATGAGATGAAGATTAAGCAAATAACACTTGATTTATGAACATACAAAAATTGTTCTAAAATTATATTATAGCATTCTGAATGTTTCTTTTTATTGTCTTAAATTTATAATCCTTTCTCATAATTGTTAAACATTAAATATATATCAAGGCACAGCCTGTATTTATTGATGTGTTTATCATAAACAATTAAAGACATAAAACTGTACTTTAATTCATCCTCTCAATAATTACAAAATTTGGGGACAAACTTATTGCCAAATCTGCCTAGATTCTCCCAGTGTATGTAGTGTAAGTATAATATGACACTAGAAGAATATGAACTCTGCTGTTTTCTTCTTCCTTGAAAAATAATGTTGGGGCCTCCCTGTTGGCACATGGGGTTAAGTGTCAGCACTACAAAGCAAGCCACAGCTACTGCAGCACGAGTTCGAATCCCGGCCAGGGAGGTAACCCACATGGCACAGCAGACCTCTTCAGTCTTGCCTGCTGCTCCCCTCAGCTGTGTATTTCAGTCAGTCTCCCCGTTATACCCTCACTCTGTCTCTGGTGACGCCTCTCACCCCCACACCTCTGGCCTGTACCCCAGTTCTTATATACATAAATAAATCTTAAAAAATAATTTTTTTCATGTGTAATTTCTACAGATGTCTTTAAGCTAGTTGTGCATTTAAATAATCAGCCAATCTATATACAAAATTTAAATTGCAACATGTGTTAAATATGAATAATTCTTTAGACTGCCATCATCAGATTCTTTCTAACTTTGAAAACTAGTTGGACTATGAGCCAATTAATATTAGAAATATTATTAGTAAAAATGAATGTTATCTAATTATATAAACAAAAATATCCAAGTAAAAGCTACCTAGTATTATCTTCTCCATCTCAATGACTCAAATTATTTGTAAAATCCCTGGAATAAAAACATCTCATTTTATAAAACATCATATTTTATATTAATGACTTAGCTGAAGAAACATAAAGCATGATCATTAAATTTTCAAATGACACAAAGTATTAGGGACAATTTACATACTAGATGATGTCTTAATTAAATCTAAGCAAGGTATCTGTCAAGAACAGGGATAGGAATGGAAGGAGACAGGTATATTCTGCCAGTGCTTGCTGGCTCGGCCTTCATGATGTTGAATATGATAAGGGGAAGATAAATTTCAGGAAGGGATTCAGATGAGATATTGAAGGGCATGTTAAATAGGTAAATACTTAGAATGATAGATATTTTTGTTGATTTAAGACCTTGAGCATTTATGAAGTTAGTGCTATTGTATATGTGATTTAAAGAGACATAGTTTCATTAAGTGAGTGGAAGATAATCAAACTGGTCTGGTGTATTAAAACAAACTCATTCAGTAATTATTGTGAGCCTTATGATGCAATCAAATTGCCTTGATATATATCAGGTCTTACTACAAGCAAAAGCCTCCTTTCTCTAGATATATTTTTTCTTGATTCTTTCTAAAGATCAACACAGAAATTAAAAGACCTGGAGTTTATTCTAAAAAATGTGAGAAAACAGAAAATGGTGTTACAACCAAATGAAGGAATGTAAAGCCGAAAAGGGATTATGCATAACATGGAAATTTCCAGAGGGCAGAACAAAAATCAAAGAGTGGAAATGATCTTAAGTATATAAAAAGTTTTTTCTAACATTTATTGAGCTACACAACAAAGTAATGCTGTGTCCTAAGAGATAGAAATAGTGTTTAAGCAGGAAAAAAAAAATGGGTTACTTGTTCTTAGAATTTGTATAAGATAAAATATTCCATAGTGTGTGGAATGAATTTACTCATGTTTAAGGGATTTTCCTCCTATAAGATTCTGTGATTCTACAAACCAATTCATACTTGAGAACAACTTTGTTTAGTCTTTGGTCTTCTGGAAGATACTCAAAAAGAATTTTTTAGTTATATTACCATATGCATTAATAAAATCTTTTATTTACTACCATTTAAACAATTTAAAGCAAGCTTTCATCCTTCTGGTTCAACCACTATACTCTCCTTGCCAAGTGAAAATACCACATATTTAACTCACCTTTTTTCCTTTTTGGTGGGGTGGTAAGTGCTAAAAACAAAAAATGTGGTGAATAATTTGAAAAATATATATTTGTAGCTTTTAGCACATGACAAAAAATAAACTCAGGATTAAAAGTCAGATATAACTCACTTCTTCATCTAAAAGCACACCTAGTACCAAAAATAGCTTTTCATACACATTATCGTGTATCAGTTTCACTATGTATCTCTATTTAACATGGAAATGAAATTCAATAAATTTCACTCAAGGCATCCTCCTGTAGGTAACTTAAAACACCATTGCAGAACATATATTTTAAAGTTTTATGATTATACTCTAAGGAAATGAAATCAGAAATGCATAAAGAATTTTTAAAGAAAAGCTATGTTTTCATGAATAGATATTTTAGATATAATATTTTATCTCTTATATCAAGTGTTTTTCACAATAGGTTTCATGTCTTAATAAGGTAGAACTTTGATCATGACTAACTCACCCACATGGGTTAAAACAGACTATTAGTAAATATTTGCTAATTGCAAGAAAATACAAGTTATTTCTTAAAATAGATCAACTTATTGTTCTATTCACATGTGGAATCAATCTACATTATCAGCATAAACACGATTTTTTTTAATCAAATAAGACTTAATTTCTGAGGTATGAATATGAGCTAAAAATTCCATTTCACCCCATGGGATGCTGATGGATTGAATTTTCCTTAGTATTCAGAAAACAACTTCCCACTGAAATTTTTTAAAAAGCATCTTTTAAAAATAATATCCCAAACACGAAAAAGACAGCATTACTAAGTATAAAGTTTCTATTTCAGTGGAAACCTACAAAGTATACATTAAATTTATAATTGTTTGAGAAAAGGCTTAACATTTGGTTTTTATCAAACTTTTTTTCCTTCTGAGAGTTAATCCCTGGGTAATCTGAAGAAGACTTTACTTCAGCCAAATTCTTCAGAATCTGCTTTCCTCAACTCATGAAATGACCTTTAAAAAGTAATTTATTAAGTGTACATATATAGTTCAGTGGCCTCCAGTAAATGCTATTTTGTGCTAAATATAGGAAAGTAGTCTAATCCCTCAAGATATCATCATTAAAATCAACTACTAATGATGACATTGAAAAGTTAAAGCTTTCCATATATTCTTTCCTATTCACTGTAAATAAGGAACATGTATTTTCAGTAGCAGGCCTTTGTTCTTGTTTTATGATGTTATTTGCTCTTTCAGAGTTTCTTTCTCCTTCTACGGAAGTAACATGCTGAATGTTTGACCCCAAAAAGCTTTTGTTTTGTCAGTTTTTTTTAAAGTGGAAAAACTGAGACTCAATAATTAAATTTGACAGTCTCACACTGGCAATTTTCTATTTAATTATAGTAATAACTTTTGTTTTCATTTTTATGTCATTAACAATCAAAATCATTAATATGCCTTGACAGTCATTAATTTGCCACTTCATAGTACTTTGCTAAGTAACTTAAATTGTTAGTAAGTTTTATCCTATTTTTAAAAAGTCTATATAGACTTTAATAATAATAATCTGTCCACATTTATTTTTAGGAAAATGAAGTAATACTTCAAATTAGATTTAGGAAGACTGACAAAAAAAAAAAAAGAGGAAGCCACCAAAACACAAAAAATACAAAACATCACATTCAGATTGAAATAAAAATCATTGAACTTAATTTCAAAGTAATATCTTAAATTCTCATTTAACTTTTTGGAATTAATTTAATTGTAAAGGTAAAATGAAGTTATGTGTCTGTGGGAAAATATGAATACATTTAAGGTAAAAGTTACAATAGTGTTCAATGCTTTTGCCACTAATTTTCTGTAAAGCCACCATTCATATTAAAAGGCTAATAACATTTGTATACCTTTTCTCCTGTTAATGTCTTTTGTCAGGTTAATTCAGAGAAGAAACTTAAACTTTTCCTTACCTCTCCAGCGCCCCCCCAACCCCTCTCGGTCATTATTTATCTAAGGGCTGGCATGATCTCAAAGTCATGAGAAGATGACAGCATGTTTAGTATTCTATATTGGAAAAAAAAATACCAATTACACTTTCAGTTTGAATATGAGATTGTTTTTAGTTTATATTTAGAAATTTTAATGTAAATGAACTATCAAATTACTTCCTTTGTTGTTCACTAACAAGAAAATTCTCAATTAGCATCAATGGTACAATTAATATACATAAAACACACAGGTTAAATTTACTTGATATATTCCCCAGTAATTTTTATATTTTTGTTGATTCTGCATTAAGTTCACATTCAAACAAAGGGCTGACCAAAAGATGAACATGTAATAGAAATTCAAATATTAATTTCCACATGAATAACTGTATATTTGAAGGAAAACTAGTTTTATCTTCATAATAATATACCTACATAATATATAAGATGTTTTCATTTCACTTAGTCATATAATAATTTGTGCAATTTACACATGGTAAACATATGTGTATATCTGCTTGATAGAATATGCAATATAGATACAGTAAGGATAGCTATTATATAATATATTGATATTTATAATATATAGTATATAATTATTGATTTTTGTCTTTCAACATTTTAATCATCTTACAAAATAAGCATAAGCAAACTAGACAGTTACCAAAAAATTGTCTGAAATTTGAAAAAAGTTATGAAGGTGAGTTTTTAATCTGAACAATTTAAAATGCAATCATTTTGCAAAAATTTAATAGAAATTTAGCTAACCTAAAACAGTTAAATTCAGGAGTAGGAAAGGAGTTAAATCCAATAGTAGACATCTAGTGATGTCTAGAACATCACTAGACATAGAATCTTGAAAATGAAATATGTGCATGCAAAAAAAGCTCCTAATTCTATAGGAAATCTCTACCTAGAGAATAACTACTCTATTTGTACTTTAAATTGTGTGCTATTAACAGTGATAATTATCCTACCCTTGTTTATCTTCTAAGATGCTTTTCCAAACCATTTCTACTTTACTATGATTTCCAGGAGAGCAACTCTGATATATGGCTATAGTTAGCTCGAAAGTTTTTTGCATTTCTATGGGTGAGTATTAGGATCTAAAACCATATTAGGAAGATTATATAGCCTTCTCCTGTACTCACTTGACTTGGAGTTTTCCTAATACCTGGTACAACCTATATTCTAAGAAATTGTGCACAAAATAGGACAAAGTCTCATGAACGAAAAATCAAATTATTTTCAATGTTTTATCTAATTAAATTTGGGAGCAATATGTGCTTCAATTTCAAAAACTAATTTTTATTATCCCAAATTATCTTTTCTTATGGAACAGATATAACTTTCATTTTTTAAGGAAAATTATACCTATGAAGATATCATATTTTATATTTTTGAATTGATTATAATTTTCCTCCAATTGTTACTGGATTATATAATTGAATATTAGTTCCTGGGACTAACAAAACAAATATTACATCAAATTTCCATACCTTTACAGTATCCACTAAAGTATATAATTAGTTATTATATACACAAAATCAATACAAGAGGCAAAATATGGCTATTCCCCAAAATCAAATGCTTATGTTTAGCTTCAAAATATATCATTTAAAAAATATGCTTTTGGGGCCTCCCCGGTGGCGCAGCAGTTGAGCGCTGGGTTGTGAAGCTGCCCGTAGCCTCTGCAGCGCCGGTTCGATCCCCAGCTCCCCGGCCACCGGAGGAGGGTCCCACAAGGCGTGCAGACCTCTCCTGCCGCCCGCTGCTCCCCTCAGCAGTGTATCTCGTCAGCCTGCCTGTTCTGTTCCCCGCTCTGGCTCTGGTGAATTCTCTCACCCTCCCGCACTTCTGACTGTACCCAGTGCTTGTATAAATAATAAATGAATAAATCTTTAAAAAAAAGAAATAAAGAAGTATTTAAAAAAAATATGCTTTTGTGACTCCAATTCTACTAAACATCTCCCCCGATCCTTTCCATTCAGTCAAGTCTTTCTCCCTTTGAAGTCCAATCATTTTAGGAAAGGCAAGTCATTCCTCCCACAAACACAGTTCTAATTCACAACTTTTCTTATAAAGAAGAGGTAGTTTAATGTATAGTTTTCCTGTATCTACTATTAAGTGGTGATAGGTACCTTGGATTTACCAACATGTGAGCAAAGGAAGCATACGTGGAATAATTTTAACTTGAAAATAATTTTTGCTTAGTCTAAAATAAAAACCTGTACAAGAGTTGAGGCTTAATTGTTGGCATCCTATTTAAAATCTCAAAATGCAGTTGCACATATTGGGGGCCTCCTTGGTGGTACAAGGGTTAAGTCTCAGCACTATGAAGCTATCTACAGCCACTGGAGCATGAGTTCGATCCCCAAACATGGAGGTTGCATGGTGCAGCAGACCTCTCCTGTCTTGCTCTCTGCTCCCCTCAGCAGTGTATTCAGTGGATCTGCTTGTTCTGCTCCCCACTCTGTCTCTGGTGAATCCTCTCACCCTCCACACCTCTGGCCTCTACCCCAGCTCTTGTATGCATAAATAAATAAATATTAAAAAAATAGAAAGCAAAGTATTTTCACAGAGAGTGTTAGGTTGGGCGTAGAGAGACAGGAGATCTTGTTCTCATGAACTGTGACTCACTCTGTTCTCTGCTTTCAGTCAAACACAACTTTACCTGTGAAATCAAGGACTTCTTCATGGACTCTAAAAAGCTAGTATGACCCCTAGCCCTACAAAGGCCAGGATTAATATACTGACGGAATCATCACCCAAAACAATCAGATTTACCTGGATTCACAGTAGGTTAGTAAGTGAAACTCAGTTTATATTTGAGACTACCCAAACTACTTGGGGGTCTCTTTCTGCTTTTCTTTTTTTATTCTTTTTAAATATGATTATAGTCTCCTGTTCACCACATAACAGGTTTTATAACACTCACCAAAACTGATTATTAATGAGATACATTTTCCACAGTGTAAAGGTTGATTATAATAAGTGAGAGTCACAGATGTTCAACCTGATTGTCAGGATATCTTAGTGTGGTAAACCAAGTGATTTTCTCCAAATGCTGGTGTGAATAACTGAACTTGGTGTTAAATTAGCATTAAAGAAATAATCATTTTATGTTTAGAGGTTTTTCAGTATTTAAAAACTATGCAATCAAGGGTACATTAGCTATTGCTTATCTGGAGTAATTAAAAGATTTAAGCTAGTTTTTTTTAGAGTTTATTTTATTCATTTTATTATTTAAAATTTATTAATTGTTAATTTTTTACACCATCGTTCATTTTTAAACAATATTTTCTTCCCCCTACCCCCTCAGGTATAGTCCCTATAGAATTTTCTTCACCAATACACCCGTGCACCATCACCTCAGTCCCCTGTGCTCCTTCTTCCCTCCTTCTGATCCCTCCTATCTGGAGTAATTAAAAGATTTAAGCTAGATTTTTTTTTCAAATAGACAACACAAAAAAATATCAGGTTTTACCTATATTACATAATGATATTTTCCCCAAGACTATAATATTTTTATACAGATGTCTTTCTTGACTTTTCCTTTCATAATACTAGAATTCAGTTCCTTCATTTTCTTTTATCAATAAAACTTCCACAATCATGGAGAATTAGTTTGCCATGTATATACCAAAATTTGACAAATAGGATTTAAATGGACTTCCTATCTGAACAGAGATATCCTCACAATCAAAGAGCAACATAATAGGGTCTCCTCAGCAAAGATCAGTTCAAGATAATCATACCAATATGTTACAAATTGAATACTCTTCCTGCTTCAGTGAAAAAAAAAAACACAAAAATATATAAAGGCCTCAGTGCTGATGACATTTTGGTTTGAATTATATTCTTTTGTAAACCATGTGGGTTCTTTCTCTTGACAGACTACAGATGCCATGAAGGCAATTATGTCTTTAGGTTTGCCTTCTTTGGGGTCAGTGGTATAATTATAAGAGTTTGCACAGCTAAGTTGGTAGGTGGTATATTTATTTAATTGTTTACCACTTGATTTTCAACTAGTTTTAAAGGAACAAAAGCCTGAGATGAGTGTACAGTCAGTCCATCATTATTTATGGTTGACTGAGCTTGCTGCAGTCAAATCCTCTGGCAGAAGCATGCCACAGCAATCTGGGAATGCCCAGCCCTTGACATTTGCCTTGGTCATGTTAACCAGTCACATCAAAGCTTACCATCACATGGGGCTCTTAGTGTTTGTTTGCTGTAGGCACAACTGAATTATTCAGTCATATGGGTGTATAAATTATTCAGTCATATGGGTGTATAAATCTCAGAAATATTATTCAATAATGCAAAATAAATATCAAGAATATGCACTGTTTTTTCTGAATTAATGTATATAATACCTAGAGAGTATATGTGAATAAGGAATTCCATTTAATACAACATTTGCCAGTATAAATAAGCATTATAAAATGTTGATTTCTTTGTCTTTTTATTTTGAGCCCAGATCTAGGTTTTAAGGGTGCTATAATAATAAATATATAGAAGTTTATGTTGTCATTATGTTAATGGCAAGGACTATGTTGTAACCTCACTACCTAGCATATAGTAGGTAACCAATAAGTATTTTCCTGTTATTTACCTATTTATCTACCCATCTGTATCTATCTGCAGTAGATAAATAAATATTTACGGAATGAATTCCTTCAGTGCAGACTGCCCATTTTGAATGATCATGAGGTGAACAATTTTCTCCTGGTATATAAACTCAAGTTTGATAAATTAAGCACCATAAGTGTCTACAATGACAACTAGGTACAAGAGTACTTAAATTAGATTATTTTAATTGCTGTAAAAAATCTAACACTTTAAAATGAGTAAAAGGGGTTCACAAATAAAGAGGCAGGTGAAATATTGAGGTTAATGTAAAATATTATCAAACTTGAAGAAGCTTTTTCTTTTTTTAAGTCTGATTAGGATTTCAAAACAGGAGGTCTTTGGGGATGATTTTGCAGACACATGCAAATTTTGGCCTGTAAAGAATTGTATGTTGTGCAAAATGGAGGATTTGGATTATTGCCTTGTGGTCTGTAGAAATTGTCTTATTAATGAAGGATAGTAATGACTGGTTTCCATTAAGAATGTTTTTTTAAAAAACTGTCAACACTTTAAAAAAAGTCATTTGGTTAGTTCATTTTGTGTATTTGGTTATATAAAAATATGCAAGTATATCTTCACAACTAATGAGAGGAAACATGTGCCACAGAAAACTAGATCAGCAGAGACCTACATCATTTCAGGAGAAGAAAACTGAATACAGCCAAATGTAATTCCTTTCCTGACTTTTCCTGATTATTTTTTGGACTGCATCCCCAAAGCATGTGAAAAGTAGAAGCACCTGGCATTAACATTTTGGAAATGAGAATTCATTGAAAACTACAACTTAAACAGAAAGTGAAATGCTCATCTACTTTCACTACATTATTTTTTTCTTGTATAAAACTTTCCTCCTGGAAATGTATTATGTCACATGGCATCCACTGCCCTATCAAGTGGTCTTGAGTTTCTGCATTCCTTATAGGCAGCCGTGGGGATATTTCTGGTTGTGATTTCCTGCAGGGCACTCCCACTTGTTTTCTTTACATCTATAATCTAGGCTGAGATCCTCTTTCAGCAGAATGACTGGAATTTCATAAGCCTGCCTTCCTATCAACATGAATTTCCTATAATCGATTTCAAGTTTCAGCTAAAACTATACTTAAGTTCTCAATTTTAACTTTTCCCTATAATGTTTATTGATCTATAACATATTCATAAAAATGAAGGTTACTCCATAGCTATATATATTTTTTTCAAAGTGAACACATGTGAGTACAGTTACCTAAATAAAAAGGTAAACTGAGGCTTGCTTGAATTATTCAAGTCAGTTTACTCCAGCAGATGAATTGCAATTCAGGAAATATAGGGCCGTAGCAATATACAGTCAAGTTCCTTGAGGGTCTGGGGCTGACTGTTTTTAAGAGCAAGAAGTACAAAAGGACCAAATCCACTCAGTCCACTCAGTAAATTCATTGACTTGAGAATGATTTGGGAATCTTGGCAAATGTTCATTGTCAGGAAGTAGGTTTTGACTTCTGTAAACGAGGTATTTCTGGGAATCATCCTCTCAGTTCTTAAATTACTTTCCTCTGCAGATGCATGTATGAGATTCTCCAATTTACATCCTCTAGTTTCATTTTATATTGAAATCCTTTCATATAATAACACATAGGAATAGAACATTAGTTCTATTATTAGTCTTACCTCCCCCCACACCCCTTACGCCCCCCACTTCTCAGCAATTCAGATGGTTGTACTGGTTTCCAGCTGTACTGATTTTGATTTACACTCTTCTGACAACTAATAAGATTAAGGACGTTTTCTTATGTTTAGTACCCTTTTCTGTCCTTCTAACTCTCCAATCTAGCCCTTATTAAGTGGTCTGACTACAGTTAAAGTTCATATATATATATATGTATATATATATATAAAGTTCATATATATATATAAAGTGTAAGTTTTATTACCATTTAAATGTTGCAAATATCTCATTTCAATTTGTTGTTTACTTTTTCATTCAATTAATGATATCTTTTGATGAACAGTTCTTAGTTTCCTTTCTGATTCATACTTTATGAGCCTTGTTTAGAAAAATATGCCTACTCAAAAATTTAAAGTGAAGTAGTATATTCTTTTTGATGTTCTAACTTACCAGTAAAGTCATCTAAATATGACTGCTTTATTTTTCCTTTTAATTTCTTATGAATTTTTTTTATTTCACTGCACTTCAATAAGTTAAGTATATGTAATGAGAGTGGATATGCTTACTTGGATGGTGCTCTCAGAAAAAATTTTCTCTGTTTTATTAAGTGTAAAGTTTCAAAAGGGTCTTGTAAAGGGTTGTTCAACTCTATTACTTGTCTCCTAAGGATTTTATTATAAATTTTAAAACTGTATTACATGATACTTATGCACACATTGAAATAAGCATGATTTTTCTT
Source organism: Talpa europaea (assembly GCF_964194135.1). Classification (NCBI taxonomy): domain Eukaryota; kingdom Metazoa; phylum Chordata; class Mammalia; order Eulipotyphla; family Talpidae; genus Talpa; species Talpa europaea. The sequence continues at coordinate 54,876,991 of NC_140068.1, read as the reverse complement.
CTTTTGTGAGTTACACTGAATGATGTATCAGTCTTAATCTAGGTTTGCATTTATGAATTAAAACCACTTATTTTTTCCTTTAAATTTGCTCATGAGAAAGACTAGTTTATGAGGATTGTGGTAACTTTTGATGGAGTTATCTCCCACCAACCTGCGTTGACCTGAACAGGAAAGGAATACTGTAATCCAATGAAGAAGAGAAATGCCTTAAGCACGATTTGAGTTTCAGTAAGTGTTTGTTATGGGGCATTGTCTTCTCTCCCAAGGTGCAGCTCTGTAGTTACCTAAGCAGAGTAAACTTTCCCAAAAGCATCTCCAGGAAAGTGACAGGATACTAGTGAAAAAAAATGTTTAGTATGTTCAGCAACTCTCTCAAAAGATTATATGTATAAAATGTAGCAGAAAAAAAATAGCAGAGAATTAGGATCTGAGGATTTCTTTTCTCATTAATAAATCATTTAGAAAACCATGTGTATTCTTGGAAACTTTGTAATCTCACTAGGAAAGCAATTATCAAAGCCACTCATGTCTCTCTGTAGTAAATAGTAGAAAGAAAACATTTTAAAATCAGGAGGAAAATAACTTCATTTGGAGACAGTTTGGGTAAACAAGGAGGTGCAGGATGGGAAGTTTTTCCACCCTATTGGTAACACCATACAAGGGCTGCATTCAGAAGAACCTACAGTTTGCTCCCAGGAAAAGGAACGTTCTCTGGGTTTAGAAGGGAGTAGGCAGGTCTAAGATTTGAAACTTGTTCTTGTGACATAATCCTTACAAGGCAATCTACACAGTCAAAACGTAGGGTGAGATTCCTTCTAGGAATTACCTTTTTGGGGTTTTATTAATTATTGTGTGAAATCCTATTAGATAGAAATGCCTTCTGTTGGCATCTGTGACTTTACTTTCTATTTGTCTTACCACCTATAGCTTGACTCCTACAGGAGATGACAGTCACCTATTAAATGTATCTGTTCCCTCATGAATCTATCATCTTTTTTGGCTGCTGCTTTGAATATCTGCACACCTTTGCTTTAAGGGCAGCCTCATAAAACTAAATGACAGTCAGCCACATTTTTTTTTCAGAAATTATGCAAATATTTCAAAGTTCCTGTTTCTGAAAAAAATTATCTATATTTTAAATTAATCTATCTATCATCTATCTACCTAACTACCTATCCTTGTTATATATCTTTTTTCTCCTTCCCCATTGTTAATATCTAAGTTTAAACTCATTAATGTAAAATAGTTACCCCTGTAGTTTTCCCAACTGCTTTCTTTCCACTTTCTGCCTGGACCCTACTATAATTCATTCCCCAAGCTGCTCCTAAAGAGATCTTTTCAAACATTCAAATGTGACTATCTAAAAGATTTTAAAATCCTACAGCGACTCCCTATAACTTTAAGGACAATATTGAAATGCCATTGCTTAACACAGTTATCAATTATTATTTGGAAATACCCTGTTTTACATTTTATATTTGTTTGAAAACTAAAAATAAGCTCTTTCTCCTCCACTCTTATTTCAATAATAATACCTATTCATTTTCCAAAACTCAGTACACATATTCATGGTCATCTATTTGGATTTAGAAGTTTTTCCTCAGTGCGGCTTACAGAAAATATGAGCAGAGCAATTACCATACTTATAAAAGCAGGCATTTCTTTCCCCCACTCTCACATTAAACACTAACAAGTTTGAAAACAGTTATGTTCCCATACCTGACACTGTAGTCCAGGTATAAATGTTGGAGCAGCAGGTGCAGAGGTGACGCCCATGCAGTGCAGTTGCCTGATGTCCTAAATCAGGGAATGCTGGGAAGGGGGCAGGGCTAAGTAGTCATTTTGGGAGCCTTTAATAGGGAGCAATCGCATGGGCTGGCTCTCTTTCATAGGAGCTGCTGTAGACAGCAATCCTCTCTCTGGCTGAATGAGAGTAGGACCTTGTCCTTCCTACCCCAAACCCAACTCAGGCCTTTGTAGCAGCCTACTAGCTCTAAGAGCTGCAACTCCACCCAACAATAGGTAACACCCTATAGGGTCCCTTTTCTTTAATATCTCTTTTGCTGCACCAAAGACCTTTAGCTTTCATTTCTGGCAGTGAATCTCATACCCAGAAGAAGTAAGAGAGGCTCTGACCCAACGGCATTTTTGTTAGACCCTGTGTCCCACAACATAGATAGAATTATGCTGGTATATTACTGCTGCCCAATAAACTTGTGTTGTAATCATAGATGAGCAAGTGAATGTTTGATGTGACATATTTTATGTGTAAATTAATGAATTTATAATTCAACAACATAGATATAAAGAAGAGAAAATGTTTTTATCCACAGAATTTCAATCATAAGTATAAAGAGTTGACAAATCAAAAGGAACTATTTACCTAATGTGACCGCAATGTGATGAATGATTAAGAAAGGATATTTCCTTTGAAATGTTATATTTAATTATGCAATAAAAATGCATAGGGTTATAAAATTTAATATAAGCTCTCTTATTTTAATAACACAAATGGCAAATTTTTAAACAGGGATTTGGTAGAGCTGCTTTTATATGGTTCCTTTAAATTTGCCTTTTATGTTAAGCCTGTTAATTGAGTCAATAAGTTTTGCAAATCAAAAAATGGCCAATAAGAAGTTGAGTTGTCAATTGGCTCTTAATTATAGTGATTTGGAGAAGTCTGGAAGATGACCCTGAGGGCAGTTGGAAACACAGATTTTCTTTACTGCATTGCTGTGGTTTTGTTAATGTGGCTTGTGGTTATTTTGTTAATTAGGAAGAATAGTTTATATAAACAACAGGCTTTCTGAATAAAATGTTTCCCGTTACTCTAAGGGCAAGATTTTACTGTCTTTGTTTTCAAAGTCCTAACTGTACATGATAATCAAATTCTTGGTAATAAGGTCCTAAAATTCCAGTAGCAGGGATGAAAGAATCTTATCTTTAGATATAAGGATACAATCTTATCTTTAGACATAAAATAAGCAGTACAGATATTTTGTTTTCAAGTTTTTCCCAGTGGATATCCTTATATGTGTACATGTTTATGTTTATATATACATATGTAAAAAAATCGGAGGGATATGTATTTAATGACAATGTACTCAATATTGTATTTGTTTTCTTATAACAAATTACATTTGTTCTTAAGTTTCCTTGTTTTCTCTTAAGTTCATATAATATATATGTAGTAAATATATCTACAGATATAAATGTAATAATTTATATTATAGAACTTCCATTCTATCTGCTTGACTCACCTTATAATATCAGAACTTAAAGTATATTCATTTTAAAACTATCTCCCACAATAGAACATATTAAAATGTACGTTTACATTTCTCATAGCAGCACTTGTTGTGCAAGTGCCTTCAAATTTAAATATGTCAAAGTTATAATTATGGTAAAGTGAAAGCAAATGCAAGAATGGCTGAGAGGTTTAGCCTTTTAAACTGCAAATTTAGCTCTTTTACATAGGCAGGTTTAATTTCAAAGATTTTCACAGTGTAGGAACTAATTAATTAGTTAATAATGCATGAAGCCAGTAGAGCATTATCAGTGCTATATCCCAGATGGAAAACTAGAACAAATGGGGAAACTTACATTTAATTTGACCCTTTTAAACAAGAAACTTTAGGCTTTTCTTGTTGTCTTGTTACACTTTCATCATTTTATCAGTCATGTCTTTGGTCGCCTCTTGCTCTACCCATGCACAATTATAGAATTTTTAGACTCAAGGTAAAAAAGGGAGGTGATAACAACAAATGATATAATGGGCTTGATAAAACTAATTTTTAAAGTAAAATCTTCTTTCATTATGATAGCACATAACCTTGTATGGACTGCTAGTGTGCATTTGCTAAATTGCCTCCTTTATTAAAATAAATGGAAGCATAGTGGTCTGAGGGAGTTGCCTCTAGCCCTCAACCCCTAGTCCTTTCAACACACATACACACACCAACAAAAGCAAGAATCTGGGCCCTTCTTCCTTCCATATTAAATTTAGTATTTCCAAAGTGTTACATAAAAGCTTTGTAACATCTGATTTTAGTCATCAAATACATTAATTCACATATATACTTATCAAATCAGGGTATCAATTTGACAGGTGAAATTTATAATATTTAATGCTATGAAGTATTATCACTTTCACTATTTCTTCTGTTTTATGATCTTCATGGAGGGAGCAAAAATACTCCTACAAAATAATAATCTGTATGTATTTATTTTCTTATTTTTCCTTTAGGGCAAAATTCAAAACTTTTCAGTGCTGGGTCTTATTTAGAAGTAACAAAGCAATGTATTACAATGTAAATATCAATTCTAATTATTTATATTTAAGGAGTTGTTTTTCTCTCTGAAATAAGTAAAATAGAAAAGGACAAATTTCCATTTTTAGAAATGAAAAGTGAAATTGTGAATTCTTAAGTCTTACAAGTCTTACTCCAAAAATTAGAAACAGAAATATACACACAGGAGTTCTTTCTTAAAGGTGTCCATATTTTATCCTGTGATATGAGTACTGAGAATCATGGAAACATGGTTTTAATGCACTATTAAATAATCTATTTAAAATTCCTACCTATTACTATAAGAAAGCAGCCAAACTCCTTTCTGAAATGAAGACTTGTTCAGAGGAAGCATTAATCAATTGGTCTTCCCAAGCCCATGCTTGGCTAGGCAGTGAAGCAGGTTGCAATAGTAGGATAGCCCCTATCTGAGCGTCAAGAAAATCAGATACCCAAGGTGTGATGTAAAATAATTATAAATATGAGGCGGCAGAAATTCTTATTAAGGACACAGGAAATCAAAAGGAGAGATAAAAATGCAAATTAAAAAGCAACCTAAAGAATTCTTGATTCCATACATTTCTCTTTCACTAAAAACTAGGATTGGGGTCTCCCTCGTGGCGCAAGCGGTAAGCACAGCAATATGAAGCAATCCTCAGCCTCTGCAGCATGAGTCTGATCCCTGGCTGGCCAGAGAGGAACCCACATGGCGCAGCAGACCTCTCCTGTCTCTCCTGCTGCTCCCCTCAGCAGTGTATTTCAGTCAGTCTGCTTTTTCTGCTCCCCACTCTGTTTCTGGTGAATCCTCTCACACCAACCCCTCCCCCCTCACCTCTGGCCTGTACCCCAGCTCTTGTATGCATAAATAAATCTTTTGAAAAAAAAGAAACAAGGATTCATAGGAAGGTCATGTTGCTCCTAATCTATAATACAGAGAACAAACCCAAATTTCAGTTACTTAAAATATTCAGAAAAGACAGTTTTCTCTCTAATTTATGGAATTACTGAATTGTTCAATAATCCCACCTTACTTTTAGAAATTTCCTTTAATTATATAGTTTAACTATTTCATTTAATAATTTTTCGTTTTTAGTTGCCATACTACCTTCTGGAGATACATGATATAGCAAAGTTCTTGCTCTTCCAAAGATTCCAATTTAGTGTGGGAGATAATGAGGGAAACAATCACAGTAGCATGCAGCAAGTAAAGACAGTGGGGAAACAGAGAACTCATCGTAGCACAACTCAGAGTACATAAACCAGGTTTTAGAAGGGGAAATTGGTAGCCGTGGATATCCTTCAATAAAATGGCATTTATCTTTTAATCGGAGAAATGAGAATAGTGTTAATTTGGTGGAAAAGAGAAAGATTGTATTAGAAAGGGCATTAAATGAGATGTTGACAGTGGAGGAGAAAGTAAGTCACATTCAATAAAGAGTCACAATGAGTATAACTGAGGCATGGAACAGATAAATGTTGAGAGATGAAACAGGTATGAAATATAAATATAAATATACATATACATGTAAATTATTATCATTCTGTAAATTTTATGTTTGTTTTTTTGTTATTTTGTGGAAGAAGCAGAATGCTGTGAATGAATAATTATAACTTAGTCTGAAAACAATCTACTTTAGGACAAGATCCTGAACCAGCAAGACTGAGGATTAGATGGGAAATCTAGAGAAAATGGCAATCTTAGCCAGACATTGAAGAAATCTTTTTGATGTGAAATGTAAAGCATATTTTACTGTAAATCTTCCCTTTACCTATCTCTTCTCTCTGTCTTTACATTTCTGTTTATTTAGTATTTCTTAATTTGGTGGAAATTCTCAAAATGTCATTAGCTGCAATGATAGATTGTTTCTCCAAGCACCTAATTTACTACAATTCTTGATTTCCTTTGCAAATTTTAACTTATTCTGTGCTGTTTCATTTTGAATTTGGAAACAGTTTTTCAGATGCCTCTCCCATGTCTAAGTGCAAGTATTCAACTTCTAATGTTATTTCCCAGTACTTTACTGATAGTCAACTCCTCCCACAAGTAACAAACCACAAGCCTTTGGGATATAAATTGCAAACTAATACAGTGAAAGCAACAACAGAAGTATTTCTGTACATTCAGCACTTGGCATTTGTAGCATTTTTAAACAAAGCATATGAAAGAAATGGGACATAATTTGGCAGTACTTGCAAGATGACTTACTTGTATTTAACTATTTTGTGGACCACTGTTTTCCTTGGGAATAGTAATTTAGCTAAGACAGCAGTTTATATTTGCAAAATATAAACTAAGTTAGATTTTCCTCTTTACCAAACATTACAAGCAAATTTTAGTAAGTGTGAATTTTCAGAATCAGGTCTTTATATCGACACATATGCTGGCTAAACATCGTAGAAACACAGCCTTAAGTTTATTTGCATAGATGTGATGATCAAAAACCTAGAATGCATCTAGCTGTTCCATTCACAACATGAATACCTAAAGTGTTTTCAGAATTAAATGAAGCAAAGGTTGGAGGATGAATCTATTTTATTTGTTGTTGATTCTATTTTATTTATTGTTTTATGATTCTATTTTATTTGTTGGGTCAGAGCCTACTAATCTATATGCACAACCCATGCATGAATGTGTATCTGAAATTACCATCCCTTTATTTTCTGATATCCTCAGTGGAGAGAGGTAAAAATGATAATTTTCTTAGAATTTTATTACCTTTAATTGAGCCTAATAAATATATCACAAATACCGGCCACCAGTAATATTTACTATATTATTCAGTTTGTTTTCTCCTCAAAAAATATTTAGCTATAAAATTTGTATATATGTACAGGCTTTCAATTCACATAGAAATATTTTATGAAATAAAAAAAACAAAGCTACATTACTGTCTTATTATTGAAACAGAAATTATGTAAGGAATGAAAAAGAGAAAATATTTTCTCTGTTTGAAAAACATTTAAATTACCTTTTCTCTCATTTGCATTCAAACTATATCAAATATAAATGTTTATTAACATATCAAGGTATAATTCATCATGCTATCTAAAATACCAGCTGACATGGACTTCAGTAATATTTACCAAATTAGAATTTTTTCATTCCTTTTCTTTCTTTTCTTTCCAGTAGGGGGATTGAGACTATCATCCTGATTTTCCTTGGAAATTCCCCACTTCTTCATCCAACCTCTATGTAGTTGAGGTGGGCTTAAACTTACCAACAAGCTTCACAAGTAGACCTGTGGCAAAGCCAGGTCACTGAGACTCGATCCTAAGATTTGTATTGAAACAACTGGGGAAAAAAAAGTGTTATGTTCTCTTTTGCTACTATATGATGAGAATGTACAGTGAAAGCTGTTTAAGGCTTCTAGACCGGGAGACACTGAATAAGAATTAATCCAGCAAAGAGGAAATAAATAGCCATCAGAGGTAGTGATATGATTTCCTTAGAAAATCATTTTATGATCCTCATATCTAGACTCTGCCATCTTATTGAGTAAATTTCTATGATTTTGCATAAAGCAAGCTGACAGCAGTTTTTGTTATTTGTTACTAAGAAAGTCCTAATTAATGCACTAGTGTCAATCTTATGACGTAGACCAAAAGAACTGTTTTGTGTCAAATCTACAGAAAAAGTTTCTCAGAAGAAGTTCTCAGAATCAAGATTATAAAAAATTATATTTTTATGAAGAATTCATAAAAACACTCTTTGCTGAATAACTCTGTTCCTATACGTCTGTTGGGCAACAGAGGTAAAAAAAAATAATACAAAACAGATTACCTTTTTTTTTGAGGGGAACAGAAACTAGTAAAACTATTAGAATAAATCACAACTGACACTTGACTAAGAGATATTAAGAGTTCTCAAGAACTATAAAGGGTTACAGACTGTAGTGAATCTGGGACCAATGTTATTTAAATTAAAAAAAAAAAAAGAAATCCTACAACTTCAGGAATCAAATTTAGTCTGCCAAACTCACAAATGGAAACATTTTAAAAATGAAACACCTAGTAAGATCTCGCATGAGCATTCCATATATCAAGGTTTAAAAAGCAGCATAGCCTGATAAAGACATAGATTGGGAGTAGCCCAAGTGACTGGGTTGACATCATAAGGATAAGATATTTGCCATAGCTCCAGAGGCATTTTTGAGAATGTATCAAGAAGAGTACATTAGATGTGTTAGAGCTAGAGGGCAAAGTATGTGCAAAGATATACTTTTGCAACATCCTGAGCACAGTCTTGAATACAAAGATTCTTGACACTAATTCCCAATATGGAATATCCTTCCCAGTGGTAAATATTAATAAATTGAATAAATTCAATTCTATCAGTCTATGAAAACTCTGATCTTTCTTCCTTCCTTTAAATAGTTATTAAGTTCTATCACTACCATCATTACCACCAATTATAACAGTAAATTCAAGGCACTAAATTGTTAGGTAAGTTTCTAAGGGATTTTCATGTTTAACTCCTTTAATTATCACAACAACTTGCTAGTAATAGTATTATCACCTCTTGTTAACAAGAATATTAGTGAGGCACTCCATCTCTCATTGTACTGAGATAGAGAACATTAATTAGATGACCAAGATTATAAGATGGTTAGCCAGAGCAAACCTAGGATTCTGGTTCCAACACCTGAATCATTTTAATATCTTACTCTCCCACATACAAAACTAGCCTGGGGATGTATATAGGTTAGTAAATAAATAAACAAATCCCAATGCTCATTAATTTATAATTTGTGAAAAATTTTGACCAAACCCCAACCATGGCCCCCCAAAAAAACCCCAAAACTACAGGCTTACATAGGAACTCCATCCCTGAAATTTTTTATTAAAAAATCAAGTTGAGAAAAGAGAAGGGAGGTAATAGCTAGTCAATTCATTGTCAATTGTAATTTGCTTTGTATGAAAAACAACTTTTATTTCTAATGTGAGGATTTATAACTTTTGAAATATTTTAATTTGATAAAACTGAATGCTGATTATTTTTCATAAATATGATGAAATTTCCCTAAAATTCTTACAATGTGGCAAGAACTAGAAAGAAGTTGAGATACTGCCTATAACAGAATTCAAAAAGGAGAGGCTGATAACAGAAGGACACAGAACATACCTTAGATGCAAAAATGGAACAAAAGGCTAAGGAAAAGATGTAAAAATAAACTCACTAAGTGCTTACATTTTTCTTGGTAAATTCCTCCTTGCTGTTTTATATCTTTCATCTAGAACAGATAAAGAGAGTTGGGGAGTAAAACCCAAATGACTAAAATTAAATAATCACTAATCTAGTCTCCAAACAACACTCATCAACCTTCCAGTTCCCAATTTTTCCCATCCTCAATAAAACCCCCACTCTTTTGAAATGATTAGCACACATTATCCTGAAATTTTAGTCATTTTTCTAGATGCTACTTTCAGTGTTTCTGGGTATAGCAAGTTTCCACTGGTTGGTCATTTTGGGTGTTTCCTTATTAGAGAGAATCACTGACTCTCACATTGCCTCTTAATTAGTTTGAGTATCCACCATCTATTTTCTTGGCTTTCCAGGGACCAAAAATCACAATAATGATTAGTTAATCTCTTTTTCTTGAAAGAAATGCTGAGGATAACACAAGCTATTGTCTATTAGAATAGCTTAGCAATTGTAGCATTAATGGTTGTGATACATACTACCTTGAGAATTACTGTGAATGCTCCAAAATTAAGTAATATCCACATGAATATAAGTTCAATAAGTAATATTGCCATGCATATGCTATATTTATGGTTAGACACTCAAAAAGTAAAACAGAAAAAAAAAAACTTGGATTAAAAACAACAGCACAGTTTATACAAATGTTCAGCTCATGTCCTTACCCAAGACATGAAGATGTTATAGAAATACAGAGGCTCATAAGAGATTACTACAAACATCTATCAGCCAGCACACTAAATAAACTAGATGAAATGCTTAAAAATCTACAACTCTTCAAGACTGAATCAGGAAGAAACAAAAAATCTGAAGGGTCAGTCCAATATTTTAGCTCCTGGAAAATACACAAAATTCATGATAAACATAATTTTGTCTCCAGAATGATGTCAATGGAATGCAAAAACCACGTGAGTTTGGCACAGCCTACTGGAGGCATTGTTTCTCATATTACTTCACACAAGATGATCTTAGAGAATTAATACCCATTACATATGACTAAAAAATAGGTGTTTAACTAATATTCAGCATATGACATTTTACAAAAAAAATGCAAATGAACTAAGCCAATTGAGTAATATAAGTGAAGATAAATGAAGTACGTAAATAATTTATATTTTCCAGTGAAGTATTTTGCAATGTGACCCAATTTACATAGCACAGAGCAACATACATAAATATTTGGAATCTCATTAAAACATAATGTGAGTCTACAGATAGATCAACCAGGTTCTGAATTCTAGAAAATCTCTCTAACTTTGAACAGTTAATGTATAGACATTAATGTTATCTGAAGAATATTAAGTAATACATCCACTCACATGTTTCTTTTGGCCTGTGAGTACAAAGTGTTTTGAGAGTCTTTCTACGGAGAAGGAAAAATAAAATAGAATTTCTCAGACTTTGAAATATTTCCTCTAGTGCCTACTGTGGTTTACATTTCATGTATTGCTCCAATTCACAAATGGGGAAAATGCATTTTGGAACAAAAAATAAACTTAAAAATATTAAAATTCAAGGCTTTCATTTTACAAATTAATAAATTCAGCATTTTGAATACAACGCAGTGGAGTCATTAGAAACATTATGATTTAATTCCCCTGTGTAATCTTCAACAATAAGAGAGTTTGCAACACATGAGATCTTGTCACTTGGTATCACAAAATCTAATCCATTGCATCATGTTTTATCTACTCTAGAAATTCTAGAGCCAGAGTAATTTTCTGGCTCTTTTACCATCTTGTTTTATGACATATCAAAGTTGTAGGCTGTATTCCACTGTCCTAATTGTAATCTGAGTAAAATTAAAAAAAAAAAATTGTCAAGCAATATATTGACTCCTCCAGACAACCTTAGAGATGTGTCTGGGAGATATTTGATTTCTTACCAAAAACAGTCCAGGACTCTAATTGTAGTTATTTTCTTTTGAGAAATGGATGGTAAATGACAAGATGATACTAAACTCTCTAACATAAAGTCATGAAATTTATTGATCCACCTCAAAATTGCTGCAGTTTTCATATATCAGGGCTTTCAAGTAGTAGTGTACTCTCTGTATATCATGCACATTAAGGTTTTATTAAAAATTCAATGAAATATTTATATCTCAGTTATAAATCCCTGATGGATAGATGAATGCAATCAAGATATAGTGATTTTCCAATGTGAGTTTTATACATAGAACATTTTGTCATGGAATGGATGTCTCTTAGTTTTTAAAAAGCTAATAGTTGTTAAGTGTCCCATTTCTTACATGGGAATGACTTTATCTAAACCACTCTTTCAACTCTTCTTCCCCACTTCTGTCCCAATGCCATCACTTCTAAAGAGGAAAATTGATTTACAAGAGAATCTCCATAGGGCCTATTTAAAATTTCCCTGGGAAATTCAAAAATAATTTCAAATTTCCCTAGGTAATTCAGAAATAATTTCATAATAATGCATACTAAATTTCATGCAGATTTTAGTGTTACAATTCTTTCTATTAAAATTCCCAAGATAACATTTCTTACAGTAATTCCATTGTGTAAGTAGAAAGGCAATTGTCAGTAATTCCAAATGATGTAGATATTTGAAGGTAAGGATATCTCTCTCCTCAGTTCCAGTAGCAGGCTGCCATCTTACTTATCTCCAGGGTAGTATTCAAGGAGAGGAGAAAGTAAATCACATCCTGGGAATAATGACACTGAGACCCAGGATTCTCCTCCTGAAAGAGTCTCAATTGCATGATTCACTTACAGGTTTAAAATGACTATACTTCCAAAAAGTCTCTTCAGAATCAAACAGGTTTTTTTGCCCCCCTTGCATACTAATAAAATTTGAAATAAAGCTTATTTCCAAACTGTTTTTTCCTTTACAATAAACATCAGTATTTTACCTAAGAATGTTTTTGCTTGCACTTTCAAGAATATTCAGTGTTATAAATACTGGAACAAACATATAATAAAATGTAAAAGAAGATACATAAACAATATTATTTTACAAATTATTCAATCTTTAGTTTCTTCATAAAACACAAGTTTACACAGCACTACTGGTAAAGAAGTGTAAGAAAACTGACCTCTAATTTTACCCCTCCATCTAAATATCTTGCATAGAACCTTTTTCCTCTTAGATTTTAAAAATGTTAACATCCCTCTAACAAATATATCTTGAATTACATATTTTGTCAAGTAATTGATAGTGCTATTTAGAAGGTTTAAGTTAAGCATCAGTCACAAATACAGAGAATTTAAAATAGTATTAGGATTTCCTTCCTTGAATTCTAGAAAAGGTAATGTCTTTAAACAAATTTATAATGTTTACCTTCAATACCCTCAGTGCTAAATATATTTCCATTTCCAAGTGTATTTCAGTAAGCATTTCTTTATGTTTTTGCAAATCATTAATCATCATAATCATATTATTAACATGCCTCTATACTTCTACCAGGTAGATGCTGAGCAACTCAAAAAAAAATCTAAGGAGTCAAGTTAAGTCACTGATACGGCAATAACTTAATGTGCAAGTCTGTTTCTAAGAACATACCGGATTTTAATTGATGGCAACCCAATATTCTCATATGTAATATGGTTTTCATCCACTGTTTTTTTATTTAATTCAATTCTTGAATTTTCTTCTTTGTGTGCTAAGATTATTAGGGTGGTAGAGAATAATGATGAAGGTAATAATCTCATGTAACTTTCCTCAGTCTAGAGAGATATGGTTGGCTAATATCGGTGGGTGTGTTCAACATCCTGGGGGAAAAATATTCAAATCAGATAAATTTTATATCACAATATAAGAGAAAATCAACCTCTAGGAAAAATACCTGAGGACAACAGAAAACTATACAAGAAATATTTTATTGTGGCAGTAAAACTCTGTCTCTCAATAGTTTTATCATCTTTTATTCTTTAAATTTCTAAGGAATTGAAATCTATTAAAAGCAAGGCCAAATATTGTGCATCAGCCTGTCCCTAGGTGTTCTACCATTACACTAATGTCATAGCAGAACAGCAAAGGTCTGACATTGACTGTTTTTCCTTGAGAGTCACGCTTAACCTCCATAAATGTTGTTGATGTAACTGGCCTTCCTTGTACTTCTCCCATTTCCTTTCCAACCTGCATTATAAATTAAACTGATTTCATCTCAAGTCTCGCCTTTCTAAGCAGACTCCTCACTGATTAATTCTAGACACAACAGACTAGTAGCTGAGACCTTGAAATAAAACTTGAAAGTGGTGACTGAAATGTATAGGAATTCCAGATTTTGCATTTCTCTTTATTTTTTTCTTTCTGTCTAAAAAGGGAGTGAGTTCTCAAACTTTCCTTTATCTAAAGCTGGAATTGATCATGTCTCACAATATCCCTGAAAACATGAAATCATAGCTCCTGTGATGCAGATCAGTGTTTCTTAAATCTTATGATCTCTGACACATTTATTATTTTATGGTTGCACTGCTAGTTATTGCTATTACTCTACTAATTATCTCAAGTCTAGCAGAACTTTTAAATCTAAAGAAAAGTGGTTGCTGCCTCACGAATGATTTTGTAGAGGTCAGTATGAGGAAAGTGTATTGCTGGATGTGTGCTTGATTGTCATTTGTTTAGCTTAAAGAATGATGAAGTTTTTGAATATAAAAGCAACTCCTGCATTCATTTCTCAGCATTCACTGCTGCCAGAAAATTGGTGGGAAAGTTGGCTGTTAGGACAGCCAGTATTTTCCTGGACAATTTCCAAAATTTAGATGAGTTGTTATTAAAAGTAAAGTCTGTCTGGTTTACATAGACCAAGAAGTTCTGATTATACATTTAGGACAAGAATTCCCAAGAATTCTGTGACCTTTGTGAATATTTTGGCTACTTTTTCAAATTGCCATCTTTGAAAAACACTAAATAAAAGTCTCCTATTTTTTTCTTAAAGTTTCTTTTTTCTAATATTCATCATAAAAATATATGCTTGCTTAAATGTGAATAAAGATCAAAGTAATTTCATGACGGGCAGTAATATTATCTAGAGAAATGAATATACCTTGTCATAAATTAAAACATTTTGGTTCTCAATTTTTTTTCGATTTTCAGTAATTATTTTCAAACAGTTTTAACATACGGACTCTAAAGCACAGTGCCTACATTGCAGAGATCAGAACACATAATGTACAATGCTGGCCTAAAGCCTCTTGCAATCTGTTAAAGGGTAACATGGATAATCAAAAAATGGCATAAGATACAATAAATGCCACCTGCACAGTAAAAAAAAAAAAAAAAAAAACTATTATTCCAAAGAGGACATGATGATGATGATTTCAGTTAGGAGAGCTAATGTGATCAAGGCATATTTTGTGATTGAGGCTGTCAGAATAGAAAAAAATTTTAATGGGTAGGAATCTCAGTGGGAAGTATTCCAGGTGGAGAAAGGAGAATGAACAAAGGTTTGCTTTTTTTTTTTTTTCTAAGAGATGCACATAAAATAGTGAGTAGTCAAGTTCAAACTCCAATACCTGACATATGACATAGTTCAGGTTAGCAATCGCTATTACTATGTAACAAATCACCATCAAAATTCAGTAGCTTAAAACAGCAAAAATCATTTTATTGCCTGAGGAAATGGGAATGGATTTGGTGAACAGCAAAAGTTCAGGATCTCTGTTGAAGTTGCCCTCACATAATGGTTAGAGCTTGAAAAGTAGGGGGCTATTGTGCCTGAAGACTATGAATCTGTCCTTATGAAGTGCCACGTCCATTCTACATGGCCATGCTATTTGGGCTAGTTTGGGTCTCCATATTGTATGGGGGCCACTAGTCAGTCTTACAGGATTTAAGAGCAATTATTTTAGGGGATTGTGTGGAAATTGATTCACATTTTATGACAGTCTGAGAAGCCCTGTAGAAATCCTGTGCCTTATTTATGCCACATTCCATTGTTTACAAGCTGGTGAGAAATCTCCCTAGATTTGAAGGGAAAAATATTAGGTTCCTTTTTTGGGTGAGTGAGTAGCCAGGTTCCATAAGAATATGTGAAAGAGAAAAGAGTGTTATTATCTTTGGAAAATGCAATCTGCCACAGGCATTATACATGATGTGATCCCAGCTAACCTGTTCCAATTTCAATTCCTTGCTTTTCTTCATGTACGACCACGTATCTCTTATCAGAAAGAACTATTTGAGATTATAAAATATTGTGCTGCTTTTGTGTATCTCCTTGCTGTTGTTGGTCTGTGAGAACTGCCTTTCCCTTTGTGTTACCTAGTGAAGACCTAGCCCACTTTAACATCCAGCTGTTCTACAAAGAAATATGTAGTCTTTCAGTGCTGACTCTTCCAGAAAGTGTGTGGTTTCCTCTGTGGCTCAGAGGTTTTTAGTTTTAAAATTTAAATGGATTTGTTAATGTGTAAAACTTGTTAATATAATAATTTATTATACATGCTATAATAATATATAATTTGTCAATATGTATAACATAAAATTACCATTTTAATTATTAAAACATACAATTCAATATCATTAAGGGCATCCACAGTGTTATGCAAAATCACAACCATCCATCTCCAATGCTTCTTCATCATTTCAAACAGGAACTTATCCCCATCAAAGAGAAGCTTCCCTTTCTTCCCTCACCTGAGCGCTAGGTAAACACTATTCTCTCTCTCTCTCTCTCTCTCTCTCTCTCTCTCTCTCTCTCTCTCCCCCTCTCTCTCTCTCTCTCAAATTGTCTCTTTGACAATTCTAGGCACCTCATCTAAGTAGAATCATAAACTATCTGTCTTGTAACTATTGTAAACTATTCTTCTTATAACTGGCTATTTCACTTAGCATAGTGTTTTCAAGATTCATCCTGTACCATGAATCAAAAATTTATTACTTGAATGGCTGAATCCTATTTCATTGAATGTATATGTTACATTTTCTTTATCCATTCACTCATTTGTGGACATTTGAGTTGCTTCTACTTTTTGGTTCTTGTGAATAATACTGCTGTGAACATTGGTGTATTCCAAATTTATCACATTGAATAGTAAGATTCTTTTTTAATATTCTTGTGTGAGCAGCCTTTAAACCACACATTAAATTTTAAATTTATAAATTTCTAAATATCCACAATCTAGAACTTAATAAGTAATCAAAAATGATATAGTGAATATTGAACAATAAACAATCAAGACAATGTCCATAGTATGAGACCCATTTGTGGCCTTTAACCCTTTTTTTGCCAAAGGCTTTCTCACTTAGTTGATACAAATTGCAATTTTATAGACAGAGCAGGATGTATTCAATCCATTAATCACAACTAGCAGCCTGATTTTCAGGAGCTCCTATTTTTTAACTAAGGTTTATTCCCTCAATTGAATTTGAGAGGAAATTGAGATTTACAGAAAGCAGAAAGCACTTATTTCCAAAAAGGTGTAAACTCCTATGGTGCTCTAGGAAGTGGATTATGATGCACTATATTTGTAAGTTTCATGAAGGTGTCTTTTCACCTAATAATCACAGTATTAAAGTAATTTGTATGATGTTTAAATTGATCATTTATTACTCTTTAATTTGTAAGCACAGATACATTGAATTAAAAGCTATACCATAATTGTGTCCAATATTAATGGTTATATCTGATGTAAAAATAGAGTCAAAAGGTAGTTTATAAAAAACTGAGGGAAAATTATCATGATGGCTATCTAATAATTTGAATAATATACTGACTAATCACATTGACTGATAACAACAATTTCAAAACACTACTTTGTGGGGGTTTAGATTCATGGAAATCAGAGCCCAATAAAGGTGGGCTTTTATTCACATATTAAATATATGCAGAGGGAAGAAAGAAGGAAGTATTTTTATTGGATTTGCTGAATGGGAAAGACAACGCATCATCAAGTATGATTTCATAACATTTTTCGTCTTCTATTTGAGTCATCAACACATTTTGAGCCATGTTGATGAAAATATTCTGGTAATCCATTAACTAGAAAAATAAAAACAATTTAAAGGAGATGCCACTTTAAAAACTTCTGGATGCTCAGTAATACTCATTTTCAAAGCATTTCTATATATTTTTTAAAATTTATTTCCACATGTATCCAGCCCCAAATAGACTGCCTGATAGATCAAAGACATTCAAATAAAAACAAATGATTTATGAATGCAGAGGTTTCAAATTTTGCTTATCAAAAAATAAAAAAGTGGTAAATAAACATTACTTATATATATATATATTTTTTTTAAAGATTTATTTATTTATTTATACAAGCACTGGGTACAGTCAGAAGCACAGGAGGGTGAGAGAATTCACCAGAGACAGAGTGGGGAACAGAACAGGCAGAGTGACGAAGTACACTGCTGATGGGAGCAGTGGGTGGCAGGAGAGGTCTGCGTGCCATGTGGGACCCTCACCCAGCGGCCTGGGATAGAACTGGTGCTGCAGAGGCTGCGGGCAGCTTCGCAACCCAGCGATCAACCGCTGCGCCACCGGGGAGACCCAACATTACTTACATTAATGAAAAACCAAAACTACTTGAATGTTCAATACAGAAAGTGGACAAGTAAATTGTGGTACAAGTGTAAGCTAAAATATGATGTCCTTAAAACTTTTTTCTTAAAAAATTTTAACAATGTACAAAATTGCCCCAGATGTAATGATAATTAAAAATAAATCACAGTGGTAGATGTTATATAAGTTTATGGAAAATCACATATATACTATACATAAAATATCTACATATTACATATATTATATAATTATTTGTCTAAAATTCATCATTATATTTATATATGATTTATTATTTATCATCTTATATCATACATAAAATTATTATACATACATATACACCAAAATATTTAGTGTGTATTATATAATAATATCTGAATATTGTATATACATCTCTTGAACAAGTCATATATATTATATATATTACAAATATATATCTTGTATCATTAAACTCTATCCCCAAATTTAAATAATCCTATCCTATAGAGAAAGGTTACATATTCTTTGAAAGATTATGCACACCAACAATTAAATCAGCTATATAGTAACAATAGCAAAGATATTCAATAGCAGTGAAAATACAAGGTTCAGAAAGAATTTTAAAAGATCAGCCCTGCTAAGCTATGTTCATTTTTACAATTTTTATATAAAAAGAGAGGAGGGGAAAGCCAGAGATGTTGATGAACCATCCTCCTAGATTTTCACAGCATCACCACCAACAGTACTGAAATATGTCAAAGTCTGTGTGAAAAATGAAAACCAGTGACAATGAAAGCATTCAGCTTGAAAGATATATTACCTCTTTCCCATGTTACACTTCAGAAACAATACAAAACACGATTACTAGTCCCAAAGGAAGGAAGGACGCTTTACAGTGGTATTACCATTTCAAAATATCTTTGTATAAAAGCAGAACTAAATAAAGACTCTGAAATATCAGGACTTCTGAGACAGAAGCTAGAATTTCTGTAAAGAGGTATATTCGTGGGTAGTAGGACGGCACATGGGGGTGAAAAGGAGTCAGTTTGTACACTGTTGGTCCATGCTTAGTTGGGATATGGTCATGAGAACCTCCACTCCACAAAAAAAAAAAAAAAAGTGAATATAAAGACTGTAGATGTAAAACATGAGTAATAATGGGCTTTATAGAGGGCCTCCTTGGTGGCCCTCTATAAAGCACTATGAAGCTGTCTACAGCCACTGCAGAACGAGTTCAATCCCTGGCCGGCCAGGGAGGTGACCCACACAGCGCAGCAGCCCTCTCCTGTCCTTCCCCTCAGCAGTGTATTTCAGTCAGTCTGCCTGTTATGCTCCCCACTCTGTTTCTGGTGAATCCTCTTATCCCCTGCATCTCGGCCTGCACCTCAGCTCTTGTATGCATAAATTAATAAATCTTAAAAAAATAATGGGCTTTATAGAACATAAAATATAAATCGAATGTTTGCATGTCACTGTTGGAGAAACCAGACCTACTCCCTCAAAGGAAGTGTCCTTTCTGAGATAAAGGAGCCAAATATGTGCAAATCACCTAAAAATTAACAATCTGTCAGTCATGTCCTAAAACCACTAGGAAGACAGATAAGAACAGGTAACATGGTATTTCAATTCCTACTTTACTGTTAATTATTTTTAAGTACTATTCAGTATAAACTTGCTTTTCTAAAAGTAGGGACTTGCCTAAGAATTAATGGAGGGTGGGCGGGGAAGTTCAAAGTTTTATGAATTTTCTGGGGCCGCCATCAACGAAATACCACAGACAGGATGACTTCAACAATGGAAACTTATTTTCTCACAGTTCTGGAGGCTAGAAAGCCCCAGATCTGGCTGGGTCAGCTTCTAGCAAGAGCTTTGTTCCTAACTTGTAGATGTTGATCCTCACATGGAGAAGTGGGAAGAAGGGCACGGACAGAGCTCTCTGATATCCCCTCTTTGGAGGATACTAGTTCTATATGAGAACTTACTTAACTGTAAGAACTTATTTACCCAATTTACCTCCTAAAATTCTGAGTCCAAATACAGTCACACTGGGGGTTATAGCTTTACCACATGTATTTTGGGGGGTGGGGGCACAATTCAGTTCAGAGTATAAATGACAAATTCACAAAACCTAACCTAATAGAGTTAAAACAAGATGAGAAAGATCATCACTTCAAAATCATTTACACTAATTTGAGTAGTTTAAAAGCAATTTTACTGTATTGGTTTTAGTTGAGTGATTTCTTTCTCTCAGCCCAGCCCAACTCTTGCCATTATGATACATGAAAATTTCCATTGTAGCTTTTCCTAATGTGACTAGTTCCTATGTGAAAATCACTCTGTGTGCATGCATGCAAAAGTGTTTTTTATATTTTCATTGCTATTGCCCTTTTAGAGCAATCTTAAGTTTTAAACAATACAATCTATTTTTATCTATTATCATATCCTAAATAATTTTATTTAGAATACATACTGAAGAAAGAAAACTTGCTATACATTCAAAACCTAAGTAAGGTACTTGCTGAAAGCCCTCTAGTACCCACTTTGAGCCAAGATTCCTAAACACTTACTTCATTCACAAAGTAATTTATTGCAGTTTTCATTCATTAAAATATGACAAGAGATTATGTGTAAGAACTGAATAAATAAGCATAAATTATGTTTTAGTGTAACACACCAAAATGTGTGACTAATACATAATCATTTTAACTATATTCAAAGTTTATAGCTTAGTGAGGAAACCACCCTTTAAAAACTATTAAGAAAATCGGCGATATAATGATAAGATGTAACTATTTAGAAAATTCTAGCTAGAAATAATTGTTCCTTTAAAAATATCACCTATGAGGCCTCGTTGGTGGTGCAAGGGGTTAAGCACTGCACAATGAAGCAATCCGCAGCCTCTGCAGCACAAGGTCGATCACTGCCCGGCCAGGGAGAAACCCATATGGTGTAGCAGACCTCTCCTGTCTCGCCCGCTGCTCCCCTCAGCAGTGTATTTCAGTAGATCTGCCTGTTCTGTACCCCCTGTCTCTGGTGAGTCCTCTCACCCCACCACAGCTCTGGCCTGTACCCCAGTTCTTGTATGTATGAACAAATAAATCTTTAAAAATACCATCTGTGTACCTAATCCTTCACATAATTTCCACATTTCAACTGTAAAGAAAACATGGTACAACTATTGTAATTATTTGCTGAGAAAATATTTGTTAATATGCCTGTTTAACATAGGTTATAACAAAGTATATATTATATGATATGAATTTCTTTTTCCTTTTGCATTCCAACCTCAGAGAAATTTAACATAGAAACATATTCAAAAAACAGACTGTTCAGGTGAACCTCTTCTCAAGGCGCTGGTACCAAGTGGATGTCAAAAGAGTAATGGCTGTTTTCTATACAGTATTCCTCAAAAGATAATATGGTGGACTAACTTGGGAGGAATGACTTGACTTGGTGGACTTATGTGGGAAGAATAACTCACAAGCTGATGTTTTATTAATGTTCTTATACTATTTTGTGTAGTCTACAAATTTAGCCTTTAATTTCTACCAAGCAATGCTGACTTCTTTGTATTAAAAAAAAAAGACCCAATTTTACAATGTTTTTAAAAATCTCTTTGGCAGCACATACTAAAACTGAACATGTGTTTCCCTATGACCTGGAAAGAGAGAAATACTAGAAAGTCCACAGCAGCATAGTGCTCAATAGGACAAAGCAGGCAGCTTTCACACTTTTGCCTATCAGCAGTAGAATGGATAATTTCACAGACTAGAATTCTATACTTCAATGAAAATGAATGACCTACAATCATGCATTATCACTTAACAATGTGGATACATTCTGAAAAATGTGTCTTCGGGTGATTTCATCATTGTGCAAATGTCATTGTATAAGAACATAAACCTATATGGTATAGCCTCCTGCTTACCTAGAGTATACAATACAGCCTATGGGACCACCATTGTATTTATGGTCCACTGTTGACCTAAATACTATTAAGAGATACATGACTATATAAATATATTTTAAAATATGGGTGAATCTCACAGGCAGAAAAGAGAAGCCAGAACCAAGAGCTCAGACTGTGTGATTCCATTTTTGTCAAGTTAAAAAATTGGCAAACCATTTTTATAATGTTAGAAGTCAGGATAGTGGTTACCCTTCAATGGAGTTAGTGACTAGAAAGAGCTTCTGTGTGCTGATAATGCTTTCTGATCTTGGTGTTTCATGCCTTTGCATGAAAAATCAGTGGATTGTAGACTTATAATTAGTGTACTTTTATACATGTATGATACAGTTCAATAAAAAGTAAAACCAAAACCTACAATTTAAATATACAATTCCCTCAATTGTGATAAGTAAAGGGGTGATTAAGGTAACTTGAAATGATATACATTCATCTTAAAGTAAGTAAACAGTTAGGTTTCAAAGCAATTGCTTTAAACTTCTTATAGACATGATTTTTAAATATCTAAAAATTATAGTATGAGTTATTGGGCATCTTAAATATTTTTAATATTATGTAAATCAAGCTTTCTCCTTTGCAAAAGTATTGTATTAATGTTCTGTATTCTCTATCTGTAAGAGATGACTGATCATCTCTTCTTCTTGATATCTGCTTTATGATTATTTACCACCCATTTCTAAACTGATTTCCTGATTTAAACTTGCTTAAGATACTCTAAAATATATTCACAGATAGAAAACAAAATATATCTAACAATATATGTGGTATATGTGTATGTGTGTGCATGTGATATAGCTCAAATTAAAAAAAAAAACTAAGCAAATATCAAAATCAGTGATCACCACTATTTAACCATTTGGACAATTTAGAAAACAGATACATTTCACCCATCTCCTCTATGTACATTCTATAAAATTTATATTTCTAAGCCTTAGCATAATGCATAATCATTCTACAAATGAAGGTTATATTAAAAAATCCTTAAATTAAACTAAGGCACTATGAACAGAAGAATCCAGTTGATACACCCAAATAATCCAGGGTGATTTTTTGGCTAATAAAAACACCATATGAAACAATATCAAAGAAGTCCATATGGGCCTTAATAATTACAGATTAAGAAAGTAGTGATGCAGTTCTAGAACACCCTATTTAGAAAATTTTAGTTGTTTCTTCTATCACAATGCAGTGAAAAGCTTGTGACTTTTCACTGACTAACCAGAGATTGAAGGATCTGCTCAATACACATAGAAGAAAATTATTGGATATGTTTGTCTACATTTTATATACAATAAAAACTGGGCCAGGATATTATTTAGGTCAATCTTCAAAACAATGTTATTTTCTTTTCTTCTTTATGTCTGTATTCCTATAGCCCAGCATTCGTGCATATAGTAGGCAATGCAAACATCTTTTGACAAAATGCATGCATAACTTGAAGAATAAATGGAGTCAAAGGGATTCAAGAGTAGGCAATTCCCTCTGGGCCTAATGAGCAGAACTGTGAATGGTCTATAAGACTTAGAGACATGTGGGTGTGCATTAACAGATACTTAATGAGCAGTTTAATTACCATGCTGAGTTTGCCCTATATTACAATGCATTATTGTGAGGCTATAAATTATTTATATGGCTTAAACATATGTATCTGCTTTCATCCTCTCTTTCTAAGTACTTTGTATTAACTAGCATCTTGACAAAAAATACAATTATGCGTATTTCCTTGAGATAAGGAAGAAAATACATCTCGAATGGAAAAATCAATTTGTTAAATCTATATTTTTCATGTTATAAAGTATTTTCACTTTGAGAATTACCAGGATTAATTGCCCTCATTTGTTCTCCATGTGGCAGGATTCAGACCTTCCAATAGATGTATTCCCCCTGCCCCCAATGAGTGTACAATAATTTCTTAAAGCTCCTTTTGGAAACATTCCCAGATGTAAGTAAATATGTTGAAAATAATAGAACTGAGAAAATAGTGTTTTTCAAAGGGAGATTTCATAAAGGTAACTTTAAGATGGAAACTAATTTGAGTTGAATTAAAGAGGAATGTGTTACCAGAGGCCTGTGAAATACCAGCACAATAGTAAGTAGTGAATGAGTACACGGCTCATCAAGACCCAAGTAGGAACTTCAAACGCTACTTTGAAGATGGAAGTGGGTATAATTCTACAAAGTTCTTAAAATAAACACACTTGGATCCATTGTATAGGCCTGAGCAGCACTGCCCTTAGTAAAAACATCAGTGAACTGGGATCCATCAACTTATAGCCACAATTGAAAGAAAACCAATCTTGTTAATGGATATAGGTTCCCAGAAAGATTGCATGAGATTATAATTAACTACTTAAGAAAGACAGGCAGGATGTTAGTAAGTGTGGTAGGTTCAATTCTACAGTTGTGACAGAAGCAATAAGCAGTCAAAATAGCAAATGACTCTAAGACTTTTTTGTTGTTGTCATTTTAATTTGGGGGTAATGGTTTTCCTGCACTGCTGAAAGTCAAAGAAAAACATTAAGGGAAAGTCTATGTTTGTTACAGCAAA
This sequence comes from Talpa europaea, assembly GCF_964194135.1. Lineage (NCBI taxonomy): Eukaryota > Metazoa > Chordata > Mammalia > Eulipotyphla > Talpidae > Talpa > Talpa europaea. The sequence goes on along the minus strand of NC_140068.1, from coordinate 54,852,544 downwards.
CTCTTTGTGCACAGAGCACAGAAAAAAATGGTCACAAATGTGTCCAGGAAATTTATTTTCAGCATACTTAATTCCTACTTCACTCTTAGTTTTTGAATAAGCCATGCTAAGAAGACCAAAGAAGCATTTTTAGTTTGACTCTCTTTGCTTCAAATTTTTCCACAATCATTAATAAAATATCTCTATATACCTAATGATTATGAGAAGAGATATGGCATGTACCATAGCAGGAACACAACTGAAAGTATATGGCTCCTGAGAATCCCAACCATAACAAGTGCATGTGCACACAGATATGAGTACATTCAGCCCATCATTTCAACATTCATCTGTTGAACACACTCTACATATGGTGCTATGGAAAGTTTCTAAGATTATAATGAAGACACTTCATGAGTTCAGGACATAGTACTATAGTGGGGCCATACACCAATGATTCACTATTGCAGGAAATCACACATATCTGGCAAAATCAAACAAATCGATGAAAACCTCTTTTAGGAGAAAAGAAAATACCACATTTGCACAGATGCCTGTATAATTCTTTATGTAAGTTTGGGGAATCACATATCCCTAAAGTCTATCCATATGCACAGGGATTCATGGATTACAGATTACAACCCCTGTATCAATGGTCTTCCTAATTAATTACCCTGATTCTACACTTGACGGTTGCCTGACAAATGAAGCAAAATTTCTGATATCACTCTGCACTAGTTATATTAATGCATAAACCTTAACTATTCCAAAAATTAGCGGTTAAAAAACCACAAAAAAAATTAATAACTCACCTAGTTTCTGAAGGTGCGGAATTCTGGAACAACCAAGCTCATTGGTTCTAGTGCAGGTCACTCATGAGATTGCAGGTAAGTCGTTGGCTGATGCAGGAGTCATCTTGAGGTTTTTCTGCAAAAAATTGAACACTCAAATTAGGATAATGCAAGAGGTGGTTGATAAAATTTTAGGCATTTACAAAAGCATAGTTTATATGTGTAGAGAAACCACAGAGATAGTACAAAACTCTGGGGCTTTTACCACTCTATTTGCAAAGGAATGAAGGAAGAAACCTTGTGGTTCATTGGTCAAGGAACTTAGCCCACTGGAAATGGGTCAGTAATGTCTGCTTCCATACTCACTCATATGACTAATGGCAAGAAGTCTCAGTTCCTTGCTGGCTGTAGGTTGCAGCCTTCAGACCCTCACACTTAGAACTACTGAGACAGAAAAGTTGTGCTCTCCCGAGAAAAGCAACATTAGTATGAAAAAGAAGCCACAGTACCTTTTCTGACTTAATTTTAGAGGTGAAATAATCTGTCATCTTCTATTGGTCATACATAATAATCCTGCTACAATGTAGATGAGATTTCCCAAAACCTCAATACCAGGTGATAGGGATCACTGGGGACCACCTTGGAAGCTGGATCCCACAGTATTCAAAGTAGAATAATGGAAGTTCCATAGAATTGGTCAAGGGACTTGGAGCATAGTCCAGTTTCTGAAATTAGTAGTAGTATGACATCTACCAAATCACTTACTTTTTACATGTAAAATTAGTTTTTTTCTTTTAATATTTATGTATTTTTATATAAGAGCTGGGGTACAGGCCAGAGGCGCAGGAGGGTGAGAGGATTCACCAGTGACAGAGTAGTGTACAGAACAGGCAGAGTGACTGAAATACACTGCTAAGGGGAGCAGGTTTGTGATAGATGATGTCTGCCACACCATGTGGGAATCTCCCTGGCCAGCAGGGAATCGAACCCGCACTGCAGAGGCTGCAGAGAGCTTCACAGTGCTGCGCTCAACTCACTGCACCACCAGGGAGGCCCTAAAATTAGGTTTTGTTAAAAAACTTTCAGATCTCTTACATCTTTAATATTGTATGATTAGATGACCCTCACCTTATAATTTCAATGCCTATCAGTGATAGGTTTATTAAAGAGGGAAACAAAGAGTCATTCAAAATCCAGTGGAGTCAATTGAACAAATACTCAGTTTCTGTATTCAGGAAGACACAATTCATTTTACCTCATATGAAAAATAATTATTTATTATACTCCTAGTGATAAATATATTGTTTTTTACTCAATTATCGCATTGATATGATGATTATTAATGAAATGACAAAGGAATAAGATGTCAACATCTTTCAAAAAATTTCCATTGTTGAAGTGTTTTTAGAATTTTGTTAGTGAAGCTTGGCATGTATTCAGATCTCCATCTTATAGACAACTACTACACAAAACCTACACAATTTTTTGAAATCCATTTTAGGTCATGTTGGGTCCGTTGTCATCAGAAAGCAGTAGTTCATGAACAACTGCCTCAAGGACTTTTGAGGAGGATTGCAAGTTATTGAAATGGAAAAGCCTTTTGGGAGATCAAAATATATCCTAATATCAACCCTGAGGTCTCTTGTTGCATAGTCAAGCATGGCTGCATAAAATAGATTGAATAAAATTGGAACCATTAGATAGTCCTGCTTCCCAGGATTAGTGATGGATGGCTCCGGCCAGATGCCATAAACATTAACTTGACCAGTCATTTCATCATGAAAGTTTCAAGCTGTTGGTAAACTTCTCTGGCAAACCAACTTATATTGTAATTGTCAGACCAGAGAATCTCTGCTGTTCAGCAAAATCTGTGGTAGATTAATAATCACAATGCTGACAGTGGAAGGGATTATAACATTCCTTTACGCTGTAATATTATATCACAGGAACCAAATGGCATAGTCTTGAAAGTCTTAATGTGAATGAGGTTTGACTTTTCAAATCAATTAAAATCAGTAAAATATATTTACTATTCAATGACTCAACTATTATTTAATGAGGATACTTTAGTAAATAAAGTCTGCAGGATCTTTGACCTCAGGTAGCACAGAATCTAACCTGTCAAAGGAAACAGAACATTTCCAAGTTTCGATGAGTAGTAATTACCATACTCAGTTCACAATTCCATAATAAAAGACATTTCTGTGACTCATATTAAAGAGCTGATGAGACATGTCTTCTCCCTCTCTCTCTCTCTCTCTCTCTCTCTCACACACACACACACACACACAGAGAGACACATGTACACACACTTTCTCTTGCCCATCTCTTTTGTTCTTTCTTTTCTAGACCATGTTGGACCATATAAACTTCCCTTTGGTTTCTAAAACCCATCTGTGCCCTCTCTATTCTGTTCTTGATTCAGGAGGCTTTACAAAATTACCTGTCTCAATAGACTTCTGGGTTTGGCCAATAAGAAGCAATACCAGGAAGAGAAAGAAGGGAGCAATATGAGCTCATGAAATTTATTCCCCAAACTGCTTAATTTTCTGGGCCATCTCCAGTTGGCTAAGTTCCTTGACCAATGGATCACAAAGTCTCTCCCTTCATCCCAGTGTGCCTAGAGTGGTAAAAGCCTCAGAGTCTTGTACTATCGCTGTAATTTCTCTACACATATAAACTATACTTTTGTAAATGCTTATTTTATCAACCACCTCTTGCATGATACTAATTTGAGTGTTCAATTTTCTGCAGAGAAACAGAAAATTTCAGCTCTGCTTATGAGGCCTTCAGGCCCTTAGCACTCCCCTCCCTTGCATTAGCTTTACTACATTTGTCTTCTCGCCAATGTAGTTCATACCTAATTTCAGAGATAAACAAAAGGACAAAAACAAACGAAAAATCTAGGCTCTATAAGCAAACACTTGCCTGAGACTTGTCATGTGGCTGGCTAGTAGTTCTTTGTATTTTTGCCTCTGCCTGATTGTTTCTGCTTTGGGGTGGACAGCGAGAAGGAGAAGCTTTGGTGTGCCATTGAGAGGGAAGCAGCAAATGTAAATTTAGAGCAAGCAAGATAAGTACCAGAGATGTAATTCAACATAACAGAATTATTCCATATTATTTTGGTAAGGATTTCTATTATTGAGGGAATTCAAACCTGAAGCAGGGAAGAAGGAAAGGAGTTGTAAGGGGATTGGTAAATCCTAAGAATGAATAAGGAGGGGATAATCCTTTTCCATATTTGAAACTGAAACATTAAGATTCCCTTACTTTTAATAAACCAATTAATCACTGGATTCATTTGGTAGAAAACTAAGTAGTAATTATAATAACCATTTAAAATAATTCATAACTTTTCTTTTTAAATTACTTTTCAGTAGGACATTACTGAATAAAGTGGGATACATTATGCCATTAAAATGCTGAATGATAAATGTTTGTAAGGCAGAAAGATTCTAAATTCTATTAAAGCTACCCACAGACACACAGACACAAGGGAGATAATGCAATTTCATATAATGATATTTACTCATTGTGCCAAAGTCATTAGTATTGCCTATGTGCGGCTAACATGCATGTAGGAATTTTATATCTGGAATGGGTCTCTTTGTAGACACTGAAACATATTTAAAACTTTGTATGTACCTAAGTTTTGGTGTCATTTCTAACTAGTCAGCAATTATATTTCATTTGAAAGATAAAAGCTTCTCTTGTGTAGCTCAAACATATAGATGGCATTTGGGCAAACAGGAATTTCATAACAAAAAAAATAAGCTTAATAATCCTCTTAATTTTTGAGATTGCTCTTTTAAAACAACTAATGCATATTAGGAAGCGTTTAAATAGTAGAGTGCAGTGGATGAAATATAGTCACAATTTATGATTGCTTCTCTCATCAAGAAATGAAGTCTGTTTCCCCATTCATTGAATCTGGGCTAGTCTTATTTCTTGCTTTGACTCATAGGATGCACAAGAAAGGACACCGAGTGACTACCAAGTCTTGGCATCTAGAGAGTTTACAGTATTCATTTTAGCTCTACTAGAAAGCTACTGTCTGTAAACAAACTTGAAAGAGGTCATAGGTAGAGAGGTCAATTCCAGCACTGGCCGCAGACATAGGAGGCAGGCCATTTGGCATTAAGTAATCCACCAATTGATGGTAGGTATAGCAGTTGATCTAGACATGACATAGCATAAAAAACAAGCCAACCCAGTTGAACCTTGCCTTAACAACTAAGCACATAATTATAAGCAAATATATTATTGTTGTCTGAAGTTACTAGATTTTGAGGTGCTTTGTTAACAACAAAAAGATGCCTGAATAGACACAGGTGGGCAATAAAGCTGCTTAAAATGATAGTTTTTTCATTGTGCAGAAGTTTTATGTAGTCCCATTTGCTTATTTTTTCTTTTGTTTTCCTGTTGTTATAGTTGAGTCTCCAAAGATATCTCTGAAGCTAGTATCACAAAGTGTTCTGCCTGTGTTTCCTCCTATGCATTTATGATTTCAGGTCTTACATCCAGGTGTAAGATAAGGGTGTCCACTTTCACCAATACTATTCAACATTGCATTGGAAATCTTAACTAAAGAAATTAGACAAGAAAATCCTATAAAGGGTGGGGGAGGTCTAAATTGGAAAAAAAATAAGTAAAACTATCACCATTTGTGGATAACTTGATAATATGCATAGAAAATATTAAAGATTCTGCTAAAAATCTATTAGAAATAATATATCAGTGTAGTGAAGTGGCAGGCTATAAAAATTTTTGTGTGCCTAAAATCAAACAACAAACTAGAAGAGAAAGAGGTTAAGAAAACATTCCCATTTACTACCATCACAAAGAAAAATATTAAATACCTAGGGATAAGCCTAAAAAAGGAGGTGCAAAAGTTGTGCAACAATTGCTATGAGATATTAGTAAAAGGATTAGAAGACAAAAAGAAATGCAATGAAATCACTTGCGTGTGGATGAGGAAGAACTAACATCTTAGCCAAAGCAACATACTGACTAAATGCAACCCCTGTCAAAGTTTCAAAGAAATAGAAAAAAATATGACTAAAATTTACATGGAACTTCAAAAGATCCCAAAGAGTCAAACACTGATACGAAAAGATTAATGGACATATTACCTCCCAGATTTCATGTTATGCTGCAAAAGTATAGTAAACAAAACAGTATGGTATTAGAAAACAGACACACATACAGATCAATGATATAGAACTGAGAGCCCAGAAATAGGCATTTATATAGAAAGTTAATTTACAACAAGTAGTCAAGAGTACACACAAAGAAGAAAGGAAAGTCTCTTCAACAAATGGTATTGGGAAAGCTGGACAGCCATTAAAAAGAATGAAACGAGACCACTACCTTACACCACACAAAAAAAAATTAACTCAAAACAGAGAGTGTGCATTTCTAATCAGTTTCCAGATAATGCTGATACTGTCTTCTGAAGATTACAATGTGTACCACTGCTGTTGTGCAAAATCCAACATTTACTTGAACTACTTTTAAAATTAAGAATAGAAGATAGTAGATTGTTACTGGCTCACAGCTCTTCTTTCTGATCACCTTCCATTTACTTGATATTCCTATGTGCCATAATAGGTAATCTGTATTTTTAAGAATCAATAGATTTCCTAGCCTGACTGCAAGATTTTAGGTAGAATGTAGAATAAATTCCACTTATAATGGAAGATCCAAATTATTATAACAGTAGTTTAAAAAGTCAAAATGCTAAATCACTACAATTAGTTTTTCTAATTTAGTACATGTAACTGAAAGTGCAATAGTTCACCATTATTCAGAAAAGGTCTTAGTTATTGATAGTGTCAGTAATGTATCTAACAAAAAATATTCACTGTTTCAATTTGACTACTTTCATAGAGGTACTGTGTCTAAACATCAAATGCTACTAGTTGCATGAGCTAGAAGTAATTAATATGACCTTGAATATTTGACTTCATTTTTCAATGAGTTGTTTTAGTAAAGTTATTCTGGCCAAGTACATACTATAAAATATGTGAAACATTCTATATGAATCCATGTGACTGTAGAGGGAGGGCTATATTTAATTCAGGATTTAAATGAAACATAGTTTTAAAAAATTAACTGATTTCTTTTCAGTTAATTTGTTAAAACTATGTTTCATTTAAATCCTTAATTAAATAAAGATTAATTGATACAAAGTAAAAAACAAAATCAAGGAGCAACTATAAACCAGAGACACACTGGGGGGTGGGAGAGCGGGGTGGGGAAAGGAAGTACTAGAGTCAAAATAAGGGGGGGTGCAATTGTATGGAGAATATAACCAAAATGAAAATGCATACATTGTGCAAAGATAAAAAAAAGATGTAAGAATTATATAAAATATTCAAATTAAAAAAAGAATATAAAAATTAACTGATTTCATAAGAAATTATTTAGAACACTTAAAAAACATCAGGCTTAGTGAAAAAGAATGTATATTTCAAAAATATAGGGAAAAATAAAGATATTTAAGGCAGAGTTTTGCTACTTGATTGGAAAAAAATGTTAAGTAAATGCCAGAATTTGTAGTAATAATCATCATCATGTATGTGTCATTTACTGTATTAATATTTGTTCTTCCAACAATCCAGCTTTCAGATAAATGGAAAGTCAAATATTTGACTTGTCCCAGTTCAGTTAGTCAGTCTGTCAAATAATTTCTAAATAAGCTGCACATGTCACATTAACTTCATTTACTAAACAAGACTGTGGAATAGTGAAAAAAATGTTTTATTCAGTAATAAATATAACTTCTTTGGTTCTGTTTTTTATACTTTTTAAATTAATATTGATTTATAACACTATTTTTTTTAGAGGCATGTTTTATTTATTTGTTTGTTTGTGTGTTTGTTTTGTTTATACAAGCACTGGGTATAGTCAGAAGCGCGGGAGGGTGAGAGAATTCACCAGAGCCAGAGCTGGGAGCAGAGCTGGCAGAAGGACCGAAGTACACTGCTGAGGGGAGCAGCGGGCGGCAGGAGAGGTCTGCGCACCATGTGGGATCCTCCTCCAGTGGCTGGGGAGCAGCCGGGAATTGAACCAGAGCCTCAGAGGCCACGGGCAGCTTCGCAACCCAGTGCTCAACCACTGCGCCACCGGGGAGGCCCGATTTATAACACTATTTATGATTCAGAAATATAGGATCCTATCTCTTTAGGGATATGCTGCCACATCACAACTACCACCAAGAGACCTATAGTCCCACCCCATAGTTCTCACTGACCTACATATGCTGCTATTCTTTATTTGATTATGATTTTGTATCACCTCAGTAGGATTTTCATGCTGATTAATGCAGTATGTCTTACCCTGTATTTGGCAGTGACAATAAGAGCTATTTGTGAGTTTCACAAATTTGTAATATGTCTATTTAATGACTAATGACTCAACACTGTCTTTTTCTTTAAGGAAATTCTAACAGTTGCAATTTCATCTTTATCGTCTATTGAAAAAGAAGCACATTTCTATTTAACCAAAAGACCATATTGGGCATTATGGGGTTAAAACATGAGTAATCAATATTTCTTTCTAAAATTGACGCAAAATAAATTATTTAAACATGCTTTAACCAACTTAGCCTAGTTTCTCAAGTGTGCATTCCTGCTTTCAGATTTTCCACTTTTGAAAGATTTATATTGTGTTCTAATTATCCTTACTATTTTTCTTTATTTCTCTTGCTAAAGTAGTTTAGCATCACAGTCATTTTAAGTTATCACTGATTTCTTTAACTTCATACCTCTCCTAATTTATTAGTGAGCCCATTTTCTGTCTCTTTTTTTACTGATATGATTATAAAACCTCATCTTTTCTCCTCAGTGCCTTTTTGCTTTCCTTATCTCTGGCTCCTTTCTTTCTTATTAACTTTCTGCATCCTATTAACTTTCCTGGAAACCTTATTTGATGAAATACATTCTTTCTTGGTTCACATGCTACTTCTCTGATGCTAAGTCTTTAAACTGTGTGTGTGTGTGTGTGTGTGTGTGTATGCATTTGTCCTTGTAGAAAGGAGATTTTAAATTAAGTAAATTCACTTGATATAATTAAAGAATCTCCACAATAGTTAAATCTTTTATCTCAGACTATTATTTTCTATTTGTCTATCTCGCTACATATATATATCTTATTTTTTTATATCTTAATATTCATTTTTGCTTTTGCTCATACACTCCTTTAATAGTACATTAAATTCACTTTGATATTAAATGATTAAATGAAGTAATGAATTGAATCCTAATCATTTATGCACTTTAAGAAAACAATAGTCAAAATGTAAAATATTAAATATATAAAAACTCTGATTAGTAACTTGAACATGTGATTAAAAAGAAGTTAAGACTCTTTTTTATCCTTAAGTAACATTTCATAGAAACTACTATATTTGATATACCATTACATAAAGTCATTTAAAGTAATTTCTATAGGACAGTTGTCCAATCACAGTGTCAGTTAAGGAACCATCATATATAGTTCATATAACTATCCTTCCCTACCCCTGGATAGCAATCACATGACCCAAGAACACCTAAGTCATAGGTTGTCTAATCATCTACATTCAGATTTGAAAGTTCTACTCTGTTAGTTAAATCAGTCATCTCTTATTCTTCAACACAAAATACAGAGAATCAAGAAGTTAGTTGTAAATCCATAATGCAAAAATTGCATTCAGAGAGACAAGATGAGTTGAAAATCAAGACAAAATAATGTGGAAATGATGGAGACTAATAGTAGAAAATTTGGGAAGGAGGCATTAGTCTCCACCAGAAACGTGAACAATGGAATATTTATTGAAAGAGTAAATATTATACCAGTTGCAGCAGTGGTTTTGAATGGGTTGTGTTGAGTGGGTGTACCTTCTGAAAATGAAGATTCCCAGGAGAGGATTGAATAAGCTTGAACACATTTTGTAAGAGTCAAAGTAGAAGCTGAGAAATTCTGAGAAATGAAGACACTTTAGAAAGTAGTAATATCAAGGTACTAACATAAAAATTCAAGAATTCCTGCTACTGAAGTTACTAGAACTGTCTAGGTCAAAAACGTTCATCATCTTCCAGTATCTCTAAGGTCACTTGTTAATATATTGTATAATCTTAGATTTTTGTTATCTTAACTCCTACTGCCACATTTATCTTTATAATAAATTACCAACTATAACCACTATGTAAAACAGTATGGAGATTCCTCAAAAATTTAAAAATAGGAATATCATATGACCTATAAATTCTACTTCTGGGAAATATATATTATGGAATATTGTTCAACCATGAAAAGTAAGGAAATCATGCCATTTGTGACAATATGGATGAAACTTATGGGCATTATGCCAATTGAAATAAGAATGAAGAAGACAAATATGCCTCATTTGCATATGTAAAACTAAAAGAAAAGAAAAAGAAAAATATAAACTTATAGAAAAAGATACCATATTTGTGGTATCAGAAATGGGGAGAGTAATTGGAATGAGCAAACTTCCAGTTGTAAGATAGTAAGTCTAGGGATATAACATATAACATAAAAATACTAACACTGCTATATGATATATATTAAAGTTATAAAATCCTAAGAGTTCTCATCACAAGGAATTTTTCTTCTTTTCTTTTCTTTTCTACTATTTACTAAAGTCTCCATGATAGTTAGACAGTTTGATAATCAAAGTAATAATTCAAACATGGGATGCAATATGATAGATTTTACTCCATGAGAGCTGCTGAAACAAAGAGAAGTTTGAACTTAGTTTATGTGGCAGGAACAGTGAGTCACTGATGTCAAGAATGCAATTACTCTTGAGAGGAGAAGTTTTGAGTTCTAAACTGTTTTGACCTAAAGATTTGCTGATACAATGCAGGATTTCAGCAGACATGCAAAGGTTAGGTACATTCCCTTTGTTATTATTATTATTATTTTTAATCTGGTTCCTTGTTCATCAGTGGCTATGAAAAGACTGGCTTTACCTCCAGGCAGTAGCACTTCTACATAAATGACAGTATGGAGCTTGTTCATACTTTAAGTTTGTAAAGATTATTTTGCATAATCTTATCTGCTAAACTGGGGATGGGGAGGTAAACTATATGCCAGAAAATTTTATTATATGTTCACAGTGTCTATATGAGATAACGGATGTTAACTAAACTCACATTGTGATAATCATCTCACAATGTATGGAAGTCGAATCATTATGCTGTACAGATTCATTTATACAGTGCTGTATGTCAATTTTATCTAAATAAAACTGGAAAAGAAAAGGTTAAATTATATTTTCAACTAACCAAATAAGAAAGTAAGATGTGTATAGCCCATTTCAATATAAATTGAAATTACATTGACAGAAAATTTTTAAAAATCACCAACTTGAGTAATCTTGAGAGAGAGTTTTTTCTTTAAAACCAACAAAAGTCCAACAAAAGTGCTAACTTTGCTTTCATTCCATAATGATTACAGGAATGTACAATGTATTGTGGTAGATGATATGAAATATATTGAAAAATGAGTTGTTCACAAGTTCTATTCTCAGAGTATGTCATGTAATAGAGATAAAAGTATCTGATAGAAATAATTATGCACTTAATTTATATTAAACAAATCATAACATACCTGAAAATGAGAGGTCAATGTTCAAAATAAGTTCTTATATTTTCTTATTTAATTATGTCTCTAATTAAGGGTTCTACATTATACCTTACAGATGGTAGCTAGTCCTATATGCTTCGTCCCAACACCCTACTTAAGTAAAGATACAAATCAAGTTTTGAAGAAGAAAAATTTGGCTTTCCTCTCCTATTTCGTAGTTAAGAATAAGGGAAAACTGACTATATAGCCTATAGAATACTTTCATTTTTCAGAAACAAATGTAATCATTATCACACTTCAATTAACAGCAAATGTATCTAAATTTTACACACCAAATCTCTTACTCTTATTATTGTATCATATTTTGAAAATCTTATCACTTAAAAATATATCTGTAGAAAAAATCTCTAAGAAAATGAAAATGAAAAAAAGACCTTTGTTAAACATGACAGTTGTTCAGAGCATGATATCCTGTATCTGAGGGCACTGCAGGAATTATCTGAAGTCATCATAGTCACGAGTAATTATGACTGAAGACTATTCTGATTGCACTGACAAGACAAGGAGAAGCAGGTTAAGAGAGCAGCAGATGGGATTCAGATTAAAAAATTAGAATGACATTTCAACTCTAACTGAAATATGCTTTTCTGGCAAGAAGAAAGAATTCCTTTTCCCAGAAATTTCTGAGGACAATGAAAACTACAGTGTAGCACTTCTCAGAAGCAGAACGAGGGATTTTGGTTTTCCATTTGAATTAACTTTTGATTCTGATGACAAATATGTACTTTAAAATAAAAATTGCTCATACATTTAAGAAAATAATACACTTTTCACCAATAAATTAAAAAAACATGCATTGGCACCTATAGGTATATGTATGGGTATATATATACACATATATATAGCTTTATAATGCAACTTTATAATTATTTCTTGATAGTATTTGTTTTACACACTTATTAATCTATGCTTAAAATAGACATTGAATGTCAGCTATATGGTATACATTGAGATGGTTACTGTGAGGATCCAAAGGTAACTTACATTATATTGTATGAAAAGAGTAGCAACTAAACTTACAGCTCTGAGATACTGTTTCTAAATATCACACCTGGTAATGACCAAGACACCAATTTTTTAAAAGTAGCTTGCTCTTTTTTCTTGCTTGTTTTTAAGTAATAGCACTCAAACAGTTCTATATATGGAAATTAAATTTAAAAAACCCATATTCTCTTTATTGCAGAAAATCTCAGGATATTTCACAATGAGGACCCCCTACAAGCAAAACAAATTGACTCAGCCTAAGTTATAGTACTGATTTTACTCCTTTATTTTTATACAACCAACACTACCTTAACTCGAGTCAAGCTTTTAAAATGACTAATTAAAATATTATTAAATTGGGTCAAGAATGGAATGGTATATAGATCTAAATTGGCCTTAAAAATCACGGATTTTTTGTGTTCTTGAGCAATAAAAAGTGAAAAAATGTGAATTAAATTAAGTGTACTCATATACTATACAATGCAGAGCATTGGGATTCGATAGTTTATGAAAGCAATCTAACTTTATATAAATAAAAACAATAGAGATGATGGGTTCTTTAAAAAGAATGAATCAGACAGATAATCACAATTTAGTATTCAGAAATGTAAGCCATAAAAAGAATCAAGTGGATAAAATAGTCTCCCCACTGAGCATCATATTTTGTATTATCTTGTACAGGAGATGAAATTTACAGAAGAAACATTTTACCTTTAATGAACTCTAATTTTGATAATCGAGTTGCCAATTAACAGAGTAATTGCAAGGGTAGATTAATGTCACAATTCTCTTTCAGTTATCTTACAGCCACTCTATGTATGTGGTAAATATTCAGCGCATATTTTTTTCTTTAGCACTTCCTCAACCCAGATTTTACCTTAACATAATTGACAAATTTGGAGGGCATATTTTACTACATGAGCCTGAGGACCTGATCCTATCATTAAAAGCACCCCAGGAAGAAAAATTCAAATGCAAATTTCAACTGACCTTTGCGGAAACAACTCATATTATTTTGCATCAGTAGCCACTAGAGATTTGTCTGGCTATATATGGATTTCCACATCTGTCAGCTATAAGTGCACTTCATCTGTCTGCTAAATCAGAGAGCCAGAAATAGATGACAGTGATCAAGCCTTTGAGCTTCACTTAAATTAGCCACATCATGAGGTAAAGTTAGTTTCTCCACTGGGCTTTCACTCTGAAGGTTTACTCCTTAGAAACTTAGAGAAAAAAAAAATACATCAGAAAAGCAAATGAGTCTTACCTCTTCCTTTCTGATTTTTTTTTCCTTCTTGGAATGGAGTGCTGACCAGACAGCCTGTCTGGGGTAGGTCCTGCTGGGAGAACTGAGTATAAATTACTCTGTTTGCAGCTACCTATGCTCTGCTACCAAAATACAACAGCAGCAAGAGAGCTATAATGAACTTCACCTGTGCCAGGTTCTTTTGCTGAGCCCTGTTATGGCCCCCCTGCTGTCTCCTTCCTTTGTGAACTGATTTAAGAAAATAAAACCTTACTCACCCTTGGACATGAGTCCAGACTGATATGCACACAAGCTGCTAGTGTGCAGAAAGCATTGCTTTCTTTCCCTTATTCCTTTCCATCTCCTATTTTTGTTAAATAAAGGGTCAATGTGAGGAGATGGAAAAGTTCAACCATCTGTGCAAGAGAGCAAACTCCTGCCCACCATTTAGCTTCCCAATTTGACCATTAGACTTCAGAAAATACTTTCTAACCTGAGGTTAAGGAAAAACCAGACATCTCTGTGTGTATGTGTACATTATTTTCCATACTGGATTCACAGGAATAAAAAGAGATAAGAAAAAAATATGCAGGGAAATAGTTTCTGTAGAAAGTTCAAGAAAAAGTATTTTACACTTAGTCTGATAACTAGAGCCCTCCTCCTACTTTTAGGACAAAAGTAGAAGTTTGTGCAACCAGCCCAAGCCAGGTAGGTTCACTATCAGTTCTAACAGTTTTAAAGAGAATTTTGGAGTCTGTGGCATCATCTTCACAGGTTTTGTAAGCAGGGAAATCAACCCAGCAGGGAGAGAGCAACTTGAGCTGCCCTTCCCCAGGGTGCAGCTCTTTATCCCATCCCTCTTAGACTCAGGTGTGCACACTTGCACATGCGCACACACCTATGCTCAGGTGTCCAGATCAGGCATGCGTGCTCCACACCCACACAGCCTATGCATTAACATAATCAAGTCCACAGGTGATAGCCACAGAGACTAGTGGCATAAAAAGCCTGATTTATTCATTTACCCTACAGATTGTATTATTAAGATAGAGGAAAGTAAAGTAAGTTTAAGATCTGCATCCATGATTCAGCTCCATCTTTGTTGATGCGATAGCTGCCGTGTAGTTACAGGAACACTATCCCAGTGTTAATTTTTTTTTTTTTATGTCATCTTACACTTAAAAGATCTCAGAGTTGAAAAGTATTTCACCTATTATGGAGTCCTACATTACATTTTGCCCTATATGTTCAAAAGTTAATAATTACAGAACATAAAAGGCTTGTTCTTCACGCTCCTAAAGATATTCAACATATTCCTAATGACATTGATTTTATGGTAGGTTTATGGAGTTTCAAGGAGAAATATAGGTATGCAGCTCATAACTAGCTTATTATAATTCATTATATGGATGTTAATATTGCACTTCTTAGGAATCCAACGAATTCTTGATGCTTGCCAAATGTCACTTTCTAGCCAAAAATTCTTAAGGTAATATCATCAACCCTTCTATAGTTAATAATTAAGCAGGGTTTCTAAACTCATATTAATACATTTAATATGATTATTAATAGCAATTGTGTAAGAACTACAACTCAATACCTTTGCCTTTACAAAGTTAACATCTACATTAATAATATATCTACCCCCTTTATAATTATAAAATAATTTAGTGTTATTATTTCTAGTGTTATTAATAAGAATCTTTAAATGTCCATTTTTTAGGCCATTTTAGAATTAAGCTTGGAAAAAACAGAAAAGGAAGAAGAGAAAGACTAGAAGGATAAAAAATGATAGAACCTCTGTAAATTCACTTTGCAAAGTCTATGTCCTCTAACAAACCTTTTTGTTTTACTATTTTCCTTCCAAAAGAGATTTGAAATTTCTAAGATAGTTCAAGAGTTACTCTTTAGTTTCTCAGATAAGTATTTCTCCACCTAGAAGGGTTGGCAAAGGTGACTTGTGGTTCTAGATTAATCAGGAAGGATGTGGTAATTATATTTATTTTGGGTACAAGTGTGAGAAAAGCACATAAACAGAGAAACACACACAAATAACTATCCTGAAATACACATGCTACAGTTGCACTTAAATAATATGTGTTTTATGACTTCATTTTATATTTAATAAAAATATTTCCAAAATTAAGTGGAAAGAATCAGGTGTACTGTGGCAGAGGACATAGTCAGCTCTGTCAGAGCACAGAAGAAATTAAGGCAGCTCAGTGATCTTAAGCCAATTATCCAAGCTGTATTTTCCTTACCAACAGAATAAAGATCATACAACCATATCATAATAATATTGCAGAAATTGAATAAAATACTTTAAATACTGACCATATTGTAGTCAATCTGATCAAATATGTAAAAAGCAAAGACAAAATATGTGTTGGTCATTAAACACCTCTTTTCTTCTTTTTCTAATTATTTACTTCATATTTCTTATCTAAAGATTTTCTTAGAGCCTCCTAGGTGGGGCAGCAGGTTGAGTGCTGCACTGTAAAGCTGTCTGCAGCCTCTGCAGTGTGGGTTTGATTCCTGGCTGGCCAGGGAGATTCCCACATAGTGTGGCAGACCTCTCCTGTCGCACCCGCTGCTCCCCTCAGCAGTGTCTTCGGTCCGTCTGCCTGTTCTGTTCCCCGCTCTCTCTGGTGAATTCTCTCACCCTCCCGTGCCTCTGACCTATACCCCAGTTTATGTATAAATAAATAAATCTTTAAAAAAATAAAAATAAAGATTTTCTCAGATCAAACTCTTGAAATATGACCTCATTAAGTCCTTTTGTATTGTTATTATTAATGTAGGTGTTATATTTGTGTCATTGTGATTCACTGTAATTGCTAAATGCCAAAAAGGAGTTTGTAACATCTCTTCCCCAAATTTATATCCTAAACATGTTCAATTTATTTATCTCTCCCCCTCCCCCACACCCTCTTGGGATCTCTTTTTTTTTTTTTTAAGCTTAAATCTGAATTGGTCTTTCCATTTTAAATGGTATCTCTATAGGAGGGTACAACACATCACTTCCTAATATTTCCTAAAAAATAAAATAAACAAAAAAAAAAACCACAAACAAGAAATGAGAATTCAAAAAAAAGAGCTAAGCTCTGTTACCTGATGTGTTATGAAGTAACAGATGAATCTAGAGCAAGTGTATCTAAGCACACCTCTATTCATCATCTGAGTCTCTGAAAGCATGAGACAACCAAGGGTTAGATTTTAGCTCAAGTACTAAAAGTTCTATACCACATCCTTTGAGCAATCCCTAACATATTCCCTCTCCTCCATAGAGGCCAGCAGTGAAGGGTGGGAAATAGAGACTCAGAGTAAAATGAAACTGCCTAGAGAATACAAGCAACCTGACAATAGACCAAGAACTGTGTTCATCACTCTATTCCACCTCTTGATGTAAAAACATGTGATAGTCACCAAAGTAAACAACCCAAACAAGCAAAGCTATAGAACTTACCAGATATAAATACCAAACCCTCATGGTAAACAGTACGGAGGATTCTCAAAATATTAAAAATAGTTCTTTCATATGATCCTGAATTCCACTCCTAGCTAGCTATCTGAAAAATACAAAAACTAATTTGAAGGTATGTTTGTATATCTATGTTCATTGCAAATTTATATATATATATAATACATACTATACATATTGCATAAAACTCACTTTCATCCCCATTACTTATTTATTTCTGCATAGATTAAAACACAAATTAGAAGATTAAAACATAAATTAAAAGATTAAAATTCTTCATTCTACAGTTGATGGATATGTGGATTATTTCCTAATTTTGGCCATTATTATTAATGATGATGAGACTGTTATTTTGCTTGCCTCTAAATGCACAAAGATACCCACTTCTATATTTTATTATCTTTTTCAACACATATATCTTTCTTTTTTCTTGTTTGATTACATCGAGAAAGACAATGTAATTTCCCCCAATCCCAGCAACAGCAGCAATGTCTAGGAAGATTCTTGATTTTCACAACTGGTTGAGTGCAGCATGGTTCTCCTAGACAATGGGTAGAGGCAAGGGATACTGCTAAATACCCTGCAATGAACAAGATGGTGCCCCATGAACATGAATTATCTGCCTCAACACAATGCTGAAATTGCAAAATTCTGAGCATGAACCTCCACAAATTGTTGAAATGAAGTTGGAAAGAGCAGAAATCTTTGTTTTAGTCTTAATCTCAGAGGAAAAGCTTTCAATATTTTACCATTAAAAAAGACGTTTGCCTTAAGTTTATGTGGAAAACATTTAAAAGATTGATTTTAAAAAATTCCTTCTATTTCTAGTTTTCAAAGAGCTTTTGTTCTTAATGTATAGTAAGATTTATCAAATACTTTTTATGCATCTACTGAGATGATTGTGATTTGTCTTCTTTATTCTATTAATGTAGCAAATTAGATGTATTTCAACTGTTTCACTAATCTTGCATTCCTAGAATAATAAGTCATCTCTGAGTCAACTGAGCTATTTTGCTTTTAACACTTTGGGAAGGTTTTAATAATAGAAACAATGTGTTTCATACATATACATACTTTCTGTTTTTCTTTTGTAATTTTTGGTCAAGTTTATTGTTCTATTTATGTAACCATTTAATGTATGTTTTCAATTCATTAGCATTGCAATTTTAATAAAAATTTTTGAGATGTCTGAAATGTTTAAGTCATAATTCTTTTTTACTACTTATAAAAGTTATCTGTGCTTTTGGTTGTTTTAATCACACAACAAAATGAATTAGTAGAGAAACAATTGTATAGAAAACACATAACAAAATATTAATGATAGAGAAATCTAGAAAAGTGTTCTGTGCTAAGATAATAATAAGAAACTGATCACTGAATCCCCAATATGCCTATGATATTATTTTAATTTAAATAGAAAAATTCCCCACAGAAATAAGTAAAAAAAAGGTGCAAACTTATGTCATAACTCAAAATTTGTTAACAAAAAAGAACAAAATCCTAGTTGTCCATGGCTAGTGTAGAGTAGCCAGCATATTCATAGAAAAGGTGTAGGGATGATGCGACAAAGGAAAATCCCAGCAAACTTCCATTCTTTATTCTACTCTTAACTTTGCTCATCCAGGTTACAGAAAGTGGATTAAAAACAATACTTTCCTACACAAAACAACATTTTACTACTGTCATTAGGTGATATCAGTTTCTCAAATATGTCAATGGAAAAATAAATCCAGTAGCACATCTTTCACTTAAATTAGGAAAAACATGATATGTGGCTTTGCAAACATACAATACGGTATATAAAAATAAAAATATTTTAGAAAATATAATACAGAAAAATAAGTCTATGTAACTTTCATGTTTAGAAGAATCTAATAAATAATATGAATTCAATAAAACAGGGAGATCACAAAGCAAATCATTTAGATGAAAAATAAGAATGAAACAATATGATTAAAAGACTAGTAACGGGAGGCAGTAAGGCCTAGAGTAGATACAATTGAAAATTAAATTATACACCTACGTAAAACTTTTAAGGTAACCACAATGTAGAAAGAAAATATAAATACTTAAATATTTACAAAGGATTGTTGACACACATTCATATATATATATATATATATACACACATTGTCTATGTACACATATATGAATTTGTGTATACATATAAACATTTGTTTGCCTGTCTGTGTGTGTGTCTAGAGACAGACATAGATATAATGATAAAATTAACAGAATACTTAGCATTTTGAAAAGAAAATATATGAAATCATAGTGAAATTAACAATTTCTTTAAATAGAGAAAGAATAAAATGTGCCAAATTTGATTATATAAAAAATAAATTGCATTTAAATAGAAAAGAAAAAAAATACTTGGAGACATACCCTAGTTGTTACTCAAATTCAGGAATAAAGAAAACTATAAGAATCTAGGCAGACAGAAGAAAAGATCAGCTACTAGGAAAGAAATATAGGGTGAGCATCATACCTCAGCAAGCTACTCTTCATGCCAAAGTAAATTAAACAATGTCTCCCAGTTTCAAGGAGAAGACAATTTGATCCATGAGTACGACGCTTAGTCAAATTGTCATTCAGAGTATAAATCAACAGAGAGACATGCTAAAGATGAAATAACTCAGGAAAACACCACCCAAGGGTCCCTATTGAAAAAGCACTTGGCAATGTAAGTCAGTTAAATAGATGAAACAAAATATATAACTTAGGAAAAAAGAAATCATGGTGTAAAAACCGAGTGTGAAAGTTGCATTTTGAATATAGTACTGAAATAAAGCAAAAAATGTTGTGTTCACAGAACAAAATCTAGGTGAAGTACATGAGTTGTTGACTTACACAAACAACAAACAGCTCTTTTAGACAGCAGCCCAACGCTGATGGTGCTCCTTTCAGCTGACATCAGAGGCAGGGCCAGAGGTGCAGTGGCCAGTCTCTGTGACAGTCTTCGACTTCTTTCTTTGGAGGTTGGCTCCTGGATACGTCTTTCTTCACAGGTCAGTTGCTGATCCTTCTTATTTCTGGGAGGCCAGGAACAGTTCCTCTAAGCTGGCCCCTGCCCTGCCTTATATCCTCTTTCAGGATCTCCTAACCCACAAGCCTGACTGGACAATTTTCAATCCAAAGTGACCAATTAGACCATGTAGTAACAATCAGTTCCTTCTTGATTTTTGATTCAAATAATTACCTGATGAACTGTTGAACCTGATTGGTTCATTTAGCTCACAACTAATCGGTCCATTCTGTGATCCAGACACCAAATATAAAAAGGTAAACTTTGTGACTACACAAATCCATCCTGCTCTGACCTCAGGGCAGGTTCATGGGCTGGTGGGCTCTTAGGAGCCACAGCAGAGCCAGCCTTGGTGGGGCCAGAGGCACTCTGCACCTGGTACCCTTCAGCATGGCCAGGTGCAGCAACATAAAAGGGAGTGGGGGCTGCAACAGCACTGGTATACAAGTGCCAGCTGCTGTTGGTGGGCTCACTGAGAGCCTGCCAAGTTGGCCTGGGACCCCACAAGCCTCTATATGCTTTGGCTCCAGGATCCCACGTTCCTCCCTACAGCCCTGAACAAAGGGCTGTAGAGCTCACTGTTGCTTCCTCTCCTGGAGCTTGCTCTAGCATAGCATACCTTGCCATTGCTGTCCTAGTGGGACTGCATGCCCTGGCATGGCGTGGCAGAGAACCACTGCTTCCAGCCCTCACTGCAGGCCTCTGCTGGCAGCCTGAGACCCAGTGGGGCTGCTGATAGCAGTTAGTAAAAATCCCACTACTTGCTGCCACTTGTGCTGCCCATAGGCAGCTTCTGGGTCCAGGCAACTGAACCCCAAGTGGGGAGGCTCTGGTGCTCAAATCCAGCTAGCTGGGGTGGCCATAAAGCCTGGCCCACTGAGGTGAGCCTCTGTGTGGTTTTCCTGCAGCCTCCCACTGCAGGGTGGTCTGCGTGCTGCCCAGAGCACTGCAGGGAAACTCCCAGCCTGCCCAGGGAGCCTTCTGGGCTTCATGCTCAAACCCAGGCTGGCACCAGGCTGCCCACAGGAGGTAATTCCCACTTCATCTGCTTTTAGAGCAGCCCGTGTCAGCAGCAGGGCAGGACACCCACACTGCTGCGGCCACAGTGCTTAGGTGGCAAAGCCAGTCATGCCCATGGCTTGTGAGGCTGGGCTCCACTTTCAAAATTATTACATCTTTATCTATCTATATGTGGGGAAGCAAATATGAAAGAAAGTATCCAAGAACTGGAGATCAATCTTTGTGAACAAAAGGACAATTAACATTAAAAAGGATTCATGTAGTGAATAGAAAAACAGAATGATCTCAAACCCTTTATGCGAATATTTTTATAACCTAACCTGAGATAAATACTAAAGTTAGTAGCATCCATTTTTTACTTCTTTTTTTTTTTTAAAGATTTATTTATTTATTTATACAAGCACTGGGTACAGTCAGAAACACGGGAGGATGAGAGAATTCACCAGAGCCAGAGCGGGGAACAGAACAGGCAGACCAATGAAATACACTGCTGAGGGGAGCAGCGCGTGGCAGGAGACGTCTGCGTGCCATGTGGGACCCTCACCCAGCGGCTGGGGATAGAACTGGCACTGCAGAGGCTGCGGGCAGCTTCATAACCCAGCGCTCAACCACTGCACCACCGGGGAGGCCCCCCTTGTTTACTTTTTAACACATCCCCACATTGCTAACTTTTTAATAAGCATTTGTCACTGTTGGGGCAAAATCTCCCACCCATGTAAGTTCTCTGGCTGAATGAATAACCACAATAGCATCACATGGGGTAGCAAAGGGAGCATCAATTTAATAACATTAGCACAAGGGAGCTACAATGTTTATACAGATCCCACTCCAAGTCAGGAAGAAAGGAACATAAATCTTGAAGTAAGGGGTCTGGGGTGTTGAAATTTCACAAAACCAGAAAGGCAAGATTCCATATAATAATACCTTGTTGTGTATGTTACCCTTCCTTAAGATGACTTCTAGGATCAAAACATCTGTTGTGGAGATATCCCTAAATTTAGGCAATCTGCATTCTTTAAATAATGGTAACAGTTTCTTGCTGAGGCCCATGTGCCTCACTCAATCTTAATTCCCCATACCAATGCAACATGTATTAGAAAAGGCCTACTCTGGACATCTTGGAAAAGTCTCTCTATCCCTTTTTGGGGAGACTGATGTCACACCATGTCATAGCAACAATTCTTATAAGATAACATAATCTAAAATATTAGGTCACAAAAAGCATAATGTAAAATTGTTAGCAATATGAAATATTTTTATAATTTTTTAAAATTAAGGTAAAATCAATTTACAACACTGTCTATGATTTACGGGTATTTATTTATTCACATCTCTTTAGGTGTATGTTGCCATGTCTTGTCACCATGGGAACACCAATTGTCCTCCACCATTTACAGTAGGGCACAGCAGAAAGAAACCTACCATGCTACCATATAGGAATGCTTAACAGCATAAAAGGTTAATTATTCACAATAAACTCATGGAATTAATCAAATCTATTCCCAACTTAATATGTTTAGAATTTCAGAAATTATTCTCCCTTTTTCTTAAAAGGCTAAGGAAAGGGAGAAATTGCTTGGAATTATTTTTAAAAACAAACAAAGGATTTATAGAAACAATGTTTAACGGAGTGTATACAAATGCAATAATAATTAGGTAGATCACTAAAAATAGAAAAATTTTAATCAGTGATAAATGTATTTATTTAGTGTTCAGATATATGAAGATTTGGAAATATATAAGCATGTTATTTACAACATACAGGCAAGATACAGTCAACAAAGATCAAAGAATTAAACATTTTAAATAAAGTCATTGAAGAGCTATAAGAAATATGTTTAGTTTAGATATGATTTTTTTGTGTGGAAGGCCACTCCCAAAACCATATAAAGAAATTTGTAAGTATTCCATTTTACAAGAAATACCAGAAGACTTTGTCAGGATGCATTTGAATTTTCCTCTTGTTTTGAACATATCAATAATAGGCAATATTTTTAGAACATCAAACATATATGTAAATTAACTCAACGATTTATGTTAATATTTTTAGAATAGACTATATGAATACAATGTTACATCTATATGTAATAGAAGTTAAGGGAATAAGAATAGAGAGAAACTAGAATTAGCTAAATAAAATGAAATACTTAGTTCAGGAAAGTTGATCATGTTGCTAAGAGCCCAGAACAAGAAATGATTTAATAGTTATCCTCTTCAACATTTGAAAAGATGTTAGCAATTTACAATGCAACTAGTCGCAAGAACAGTGGTTTTGACTTTAGGTAGAAGGATGACTCTACAATTTTGACAGAACAAAAATTATAGTAAGGGAATTTGTTGAACTTCAAGCTAGAAATAATCTTTATAATGATTATTTCATCTTTATCTCCAAAGAAAAATGCACTCACCTATGGTGAGAAATCAAGGAAATATCTGAAAAATCCACAGACTGCATCCCTGATATGTTTGCAAGGTGCAGCAAGAAGGAATATCAGATAATGACCTGACTGACCCTTGACTTCTCTAGGGGTGTTTTTAGGATAAAAAATTCAAATTACCTTTGGTTTATAAATCTTCTAATTCCTATTTGCAGATTATCATCATCCCACTCGGTATCTCCATCATACTACTGCCATATTTGTCTTCCTCTCAAACAACAATGCCAATCATTGCTCTACAACTTGATTACTATATATATATATATATATATATATATATATATTAATTCTCATTCAGACTGGACATGTCCCTTAATCTAAAATGACTCTAGGGAAGGAAATTCTTATCTCCTTCAAATGCACACTTTCTTTGATGGCTGGAAAAAAACAAGTTTACAGAGCTTGGTCAAAATATACATGCTGCCCTTTTTGATAATAAATGACTTCTAGAAACAGCACACACCCTCTGGCTATTTTCTGGCCAGCACTCCTCAGGGTTAAGTCACATTAAATTCCAAATACTTCCATGTTAACATAAATTAAAAAACCAACATATGATAAAAGAAGCAGTTGAAACACATCTTTTCCTGCATATTAATAGTATTTCCTTAGTTTTTTTTTTCCATGTAATAATCTAGGCTACAGTCCTCTGAAAATACAAAACCTTCAAAACAGAAAACATTCTTAAATTTTCCTAGTGATAGCACATGGCCAGGGACAGTGAGGAGAGTGGAAAGGTTTCACCCCAACACTGATCCTAAACATATAGATTCCAGTCTAAAATAGAGTGAAATAAATGCTTTGGAGTTCAGAAAGGGTGATATTTATATTACAAAGTTCCTTTCCAAAATGGAAATCTATAAAGGTGGAATTAACATTTTACTTTTGTTTTCATAATAAGCATTTTTTCATTTCCTCCAAAAATAATTAGTTTACAATTTTTAAAACCCATTATCTAAGATCGGTAGAGCTTCCTTACTTGCCTGGACAGTATCAGTTTAAGATTGTTGCTTCTGTGTAATTATTAATGGTGGCTTCTACTATCAAAAGGTTGCATGATAAACTGTATGGTCAGATAATTACAAGGCCTTGACAACTAGCATTAAATGTTTCAAAGTAACTTGCAGGAAGAGTGTTCACAAACCACAGTTTAAAAGTACACTATTTACCAATCCAAAGGCATACGATGTGTTTTTCTATTCAAAGAACACTTTTTTTTTTTTCCAAAGGAAAAAAAAAATCTCAACAGAGGCCCTGGGTATGAATATTTAGAATCCATGATTAGATTCCTTCGAAAATGTCACATTAGTTATTACCATTGCACTGTGCAAATTGCATTCATCTCCCTAGTGGTCATGAAACAAGAGGAACAATAGTTTATCATCCACTTCACAAATAGAGGTAGTACCCAGCTAACAATTTTCTAAGGAACTTTCTCACATACTTGGTGTGGACAGGACTGACACATGTCAAACTGTGTCACCTCTCCTGTGTCTGAGTACAAAGTGTGGCAAACTAAATCCTGGGATTTTCTGGGGACAAATATATATGAAATTGATAGATTAATAAGAAGACATTTAACTTCAGTTTGCAAAACAAAAATATATCTGTAGCAAATCCTACCACCGATGGTATTCAAACCATATGTTAATAGCTTAAAACATCTGCAGTACTGTAACTAGTTCTCAAAACCCTGCTGGTTTTAAGCACTGATGGAAAACAGCATGTAAGCTCCAGGGAAAACTGCTCTTTGACAAATATCACCTACCCTTCACACCGCTCATACTCTCCCCATTTCAGGATACCCATATTGTTCACAAAGTGTCATTAGACAGGAAATTCTAACTCCTTGCAGAGTTTGCCAACCCATCAAAAATCTAATTTGCACAGGCTACCGTCTAAATCTAAGAAATATTTCTAACAGAAGAAAGAAGTATAAAGTCTGGGAGTTTCCCAAGAGCTAAAATTCCTAATAGTCTTTTTGTGATTTAGTCATCACTGCACAATAAATTATCATTTCAAAATCAGTTATTCTCTTATAGGAAATAAATTCTTCAGAAAATAGGTTAGCATAGGCAGAGAAGTCATGCAGAGATGAGCACAGTCATGAAACCCCTTTTCGCAGGGGTTTGTGAAAAGCATAAATGGTATATATTGTATTTGTTTATCTTATGTCAAATGAAATGATGGTTTATTTAGAAATCTGAATGTGAATTCTTTACTGGATTGTCTGTGTATAGACTAGAATGGGACATGCAAATTGTATATGTATAATCTTGAGATTAGAACAACATAAAAGAAAACTCTTTTAAAAAGAAAAAAAAAAGATAAGCAATGAGACCATAAAAGAACCTTTTGGGTAGTTTAAATAATTTCATGGTGCCAGGCCTACCCAAATAATTTTCCAGGGACTTTAAAGAATCTGTGAATAAAATGCTTATGGAATGGAGACATGCCAGAGGACTGGAAACATTCATATGTGCCCTGGTTTTTCAATGGCAGCAAAGGATCAGTTCTGGAAATTGCCAAACAGTTCCTGATTAAAGCTCCTGGCAAAATTTTACATTGAACTATTTCACATGTACAAAATTAAAGAAACAAAAGGAATAAATGTCAAGGATGGCCTGAAGTGCCCACTTTTATAAGTTCAAAACTAACTTGAAACCTCACAAAATAAATTAGGATGCTGAGCAACTCCACACTTTTATTTATAAGGTGGTTCTCCAGTCTACACAGAGTTGAAATTGCATTTCCCTTGCCACATTAGCTTAATCTTCTGGTGGTAGGTATGGAGTTGTTTCTGGAAAAGATGGTGTGAAAGAAGAGTAAAGATGTTACAATATGTCATGCCTGAATCATTCTATTTTGTGAGGCAATTTCTAACTTGTCTAATCCACTGGGTGCATCTCCCACAAAAGAAATGGAAATCATTATTTCCATCACTGCATTACTAATAAAAAAAAAACCTCAGGGCCCCCCTTCCTGTGTGCCAGTTTTTTCAGTGACCAATTCCAAGCTGGTTGTTAGTCAACCAATAAATCCCTGATAAGAACTTTCATTATGAAACCATTCTCATGTTTATCAGCAATCCAACTTGGCCTTTTGTATCAGGCTTTCTGCATTCTCCTAGTAGTGCCAGAGATTTTTGAAGTATGTGTTTAGGGTTCATTCTTTGCTTTATCCCTAAATTGTAGCTTCTCTATTAGGTACAAGACTCTGAAGAACATAAAATTTTATTTGTTGTAGCTATCTACTTTGGTATTTCCAAATAAGTCTTCCAATTTCCCCTTTTTATTATGTTACCGGATCACATTGGTCACTCCTATCTTTTTTTTAATATATATTTTTTTAAAGATTTATTTATTTATTTATTTATTTATACAAGCACTGGGTACAGTCAGAAGCATGGGAGGGTGAGAGAATTCACCAGAGCCAGAGCAGGGAACAGAACAGGCAGACCGATGAAATATACTGCTGAAGGGAGCAGCAGGCAGGGCAGGAGAGGTCTGCACGCCATGTGGGATCCTCACCATTGGCTGGGGATGGAACCGGCACTGCAGAGGCTACGGGCAGCTTTGCAGCCCAGAGCTCATCCGCTGCGCCACCAGGGGAGGCCCCACTCCTATCTTTTTAAGAGAGTACAACTCAGTTAGAGATTCCAGATTCTAATTTCTTCTTCTCTCTCTCATTCATGAAAAGAGAAAACGTATCCCCATGCGTCCATCATTCAACAAACATATACTGTCCCTTAAAATGTTTCAGACACTATGCTTTGAACTTACAGCTACATTAGACTCACCCAAAGTAGAAGATTTTTACCATTGTGGAAGTAAAAGAATTCTGAGGTGAAAGTATTACCTGGAAAGTCAATGCAGAATTTTCCAGTGACAATGATTATTCTAAAACTTGAAGCAATTATAGAAAATCAATGAGCTTAATAAGGCCTGTGAATGATAAAATTAATGGCGAATAAGGGTATATATGAAAGATGAAATAGAAGCTTTAAATTAGAAGGTGCTCAGAGGTAAAGAAAACTTGTACAGAAATAAGGGAGAGAAAGGTATCCGTATCAAAAGGAAGAGTAGAGAATGCAGAGATATTATGAGGGTGATATGAGTCATAAGGATGGCGGTATTTGGATCTTCCATGATTCTTACTCCCCCTGAAGCCTAACAATATCCCACATATAACCTTCCCTAAATATTTACCATTTTAAAATTATTCTTGCATATGTATCCTTATAACTAAAACAAGACTGGCCAAAAAATTATTGAACTAGCAAAATGAATCATACAAGAGCTGTGTACTTTATATGTATTATTTATCCTAAACTTACAATATAAAGTACATATTGTCATTTTCATTTTTTATGCTGGGAACTGAGGGTTAGACTGATTAAAAATGGTGCCATGCTAAAATATTTAGAGAATATTTTCCCAAGGATTAATTTTCTTTCTCTTTTCTTCAGTGGGAAAATTGCCAGTTCATTTCAATTTCAGTTAAAATATAAAATCATCTTTAAATCTCTGAGGGTAGTCTTCAGAAAAGATATAGTAACAAGACCTGTTCATTTATTTTCAATTCATTTATAAAGAAAGAAAATTTCTTATCTCTGAAATGAATTAACTTACAGGAAAGCAAAAGGATTCAATTCTGTGTCTCTGAGATGGAGGATGCTGAACGTGTCCAAAATTCATACTCCTCTGGCCAGTGGATTCCTGCTAAATGAAATGTCAACTGGGGAGCTGTTACCTTAGGATCCAAGTGCAGCCCTCTGAATCAAACTTAGTCCTTAGGGAGTAGGGACGCCTGAAGTACCAGTGAGCTCTGGGAAGGTCTCTAAATTAATAATAGCACCCTTCAAAATCATGGAAGTGCATCACCAATTAGATAATTATGGAATAAGCTTCAAAACTTCAAAGATGATTTAACACTGGGAGGTAGGCAAGCTTCCAGTTCCTTATAAGACTAGTGCTGGTAATTTGTTGGACTGGTAAACTACTAGAAAAGGCGGGGACGGCTGACTTATAAGAAATGTCCTGACAAGAATGTGGAATGAACAAAATAGTTAAAACAGAGTGAAACAGGTTCATTGGGATTCTAATCCTTTCTCTCAACCCCAATTTATATAGCAATTCATATTGATTTCAGAAATAATGTTCCCAAAGCACCGCAGCTAACAAATACTGAAGTTAGGATTTTGTTCTATATCCTTACAATTCCAAATTCAAATATTTGCATCATGCTGCATCATCTCTCATTAATTTAAGTGGTACAAACACAATTAAACTATTAAAAATGTCACTCATTAATTTGATGAAATTTGCAATTGATACATATATTTAACAATATTCTTTTCTTCCTTTTATTTATATGCTGTTCATCAAAATACATGAATCATTTGTGCCTTTCTAAACACATACATACTGAAGATCTAAATCTACTTAATCTTTTAGAATCTATGAAGTTCGTGGGAAAAGAATATAACTGAATATTAATTTCAGTTACTTTTCTAGCACTTTATATTTTGATGGCAAGTTGGAAACCTCGTCAGTAGTCATGGGTGCACTTTTATATTAAATATACTTATTACCTATCCATAGTATTTTTAAATGATTTTATTTATGCATGCATGCAAGAGCTGGGGTGTAGGCCAGAAACAGTGGGGTGAGTTAGAGAATTCACCAGAGACAGAGTGGGGAGCAGAACAGGTGGAGTGACTGTAATACACTGCTGACAGGAGCAATGGGCCAGACAGGAGCGGTCTGCTGCACCAAGTGTGTAGCTCCCTGGCCAAAGATCAAACTCATGCTGCCGTTGCTGCTGATAGTGTTATAGTGCTGAGACTTAACCCTTTGTGCCACCAGGGAAGCCCCAATATTTTGAATCTATCTTGTTGAACAGTACCCAAGTAGTGGCAAATAGTGGCAGTACCCAAGGAGAACATGAGATGAAATGTTGGCATGGAGGGAAGGACAAGGTTAGTAACTTCAAGGTCCAATATTTCTAAAATTTGAAGCTCCTCCTTTTTGAAGCTCCTTTCTAGGGAAGTGATTTATGATACATCCAAATAAGGGCTTCTCTGTTACTCTGGGCTATGGAATGAAGGGGTAAATTGACCCATGATGGACAAGTAGCATGAGTAAGAAATAAATGGCTGTCATTTAACCCTGAGATCTGGGGTATCATTTATTATCACAGTCTAATTTACCTAATTTGATTAGACAGAAAATGATACCCATAAGTGAATCTCTGTCTCTCAATATATAATATTGAATGTCAGATAGGAGGGAATGGTGGTGAGGAAACTATTAACGAAATCTGGAAAGATGGTGACATAAATTTGTAGTGGCAAAACAATTTGTTAAGCTATCATTTTGTTATATACTAAAAAAGCAGATCATATATTTAATATACAGTTTGGATTTCATGGTAGAAGTGGAAAATAGGATATTAATAGCTTGAGTTGGTTGCATTTGACAAGGCACACAAAATGAAATAAATTCAAAAATGACTTGAACAGATTGCAAACACATTTAGAAGACAATTGAAAAAGTCCTGAAATTCCAGGAAGTGTAGAATAGAAGATGAAACTGGTTGTCATTTCCAACAAGTAAAAGATTCAACTAAGAGTGTCTTTGAAAATCAATTAAAATTTAGTTTCCTCGATAATAGAGCAAATCAAGGTATATTGTAACTCCTTTAATATAAAAGGGAAAAAAGAAAAGAAAAAACAATTCTGTGAATCTAGGCACTCAGTGAATTTTTTCATTGCTTACATGATGTAAGAAAGAAACTAGAAGTATAACTATGTACTGTGTACTACTCTTTATACTTTTCTTAAACTCATCTTGTAATCATACATTTATTTTTGTGATTGCAAAACTAAAATCTTTGGAAAAATAAAAAAATCTATTTTGACTCACCATAATATATCCTGAACCTAGTCCCATACCTATTATGTGATAAGTGACTGATCAATATCTGCTAAATGAATGTGTTTTCTCCCTTCATTCCCTGAAGCTGAGTGTTCTGAAGATGGAATTCCCTGTAGGATCCCTGTAGGAATGGGTTTATAAGTAGGCTTAGGAGAAGTGAATACTTATTCTTCAACCTTCCTTTCTTTACTTGGTACCCACTTTAATCCAGTTTGAAATTGAGCACATCAGTTCTCCCCCTGGAGGGTCTTACATGTGACTGCAAGTCCTGGTTTGCTGGGATAAATTTGGTTTGCACTAGCTGTCTCAGCATAATTATTAGCAATGACTTCTTTCACTCCTTAATGTGCCCAGGTTTAGATAATAAATTATATAGTGCACATACTCCTAGATGGGTTGAAACTGCACACCAAGACTAAAGTGTCAGAGTTCCCCCTGATCAAGATAAAGAAATGAAATTTACCTCCATTAGGATCTAAGAGTGCCAAACAGAAGCAGATGTCCAATTACAGAATTTTCCCAATGAATTATTGTGGTTATTTAACCTGGTCTATTAAAAATAAAGCTGGTGAACACAACCTCTTCAACTGAACAAAAAAAAGCAAAGAAGATCAATATCAATAATAAATTGCAATGAGTTCCAAATTGCTCTACATTTTTAGGACCTGAAGAGTCTGAAAAGGTTCCATATAAGACAGAAAGATATATGGGAATTTCTTTGCCTTGAACAGACTCCCACACTGAGTTCAATTGTGATGTCTCTGTATTACAGGTCTTTATTGCTGGAGCAAATGAAAATGCAATCTGAGGGGAGTGAAAAACTTGGAAAATCCCACACTGTTAGTAAATTAGGTCTTTTAAAAAAGGAACATCCTGGTAAGCTCAAATAAATCAATGTGACTCTTAAGAAACAACACTGAAAGGTAAGTGCACTTTCAGAGTTACATCTTTGTTCTCTTTCTTTCTTAGCTATTTGACTCATGTGGTGAAGTAAATTTCTCTTGATTTTTTTCTTTCATGATCTACAAGTTCCTGAGCCTGACGGACTTAACTCACTAGAGTTTTAATTACAAAGAACACAGTTGCTGCGCAGAATGGTAACCGGGAGCTACTACTGAACCAACTGGGCTGGAGCTGTGTGGCTGGAATCCTGTATTCCCTTTGCTTTATGAAGATGAGAGACTGACCAGATGCCCTAACAGCAAGGCTTCTTTCTGATAAAAGGTAATTAAACCTTACAGACAAATGCAGTGATTTGAGCTCTTAAAGGACCAAACCTGTTAACATGTCGAAAAACCAGCAGCACAATGATGGACAGAAAAACTGAATGATCCACAGTGATTTTCAAATACTTCTCTTTTTTCAAATTATCTTTTCCTTTTGTTCAAATGAAATAAATGCTTTAAATTAAAAATACATATATACCTGTTAAGTTATATAAGAAAACAAACTTACTCCAATGATGCCAAATGCTATAATTGTTATAATTATAATTTGGGGACTACATTTTTAAATTTTTTTTAAAGATTTATTTATACAAGAACTGGGGTACAGGCCAGATGTGTGGGAGAGTGAGAGGATTCACCAGAGCCAGAGCGGGGGACAGAACAGGAAGACTGACAAAGTACACTGCTGAGGGGAGCAGCAGGCAAGACAGGAGAGGTCTGCCACGCCATGTGGGACCCTCGCTGGCCGGCTGGGAACGAACTGGCGCTGCAGAGGCTGCGGACAGCTTCACAGTGCTGTGCTCAACTGCCTGCACCACCAAGGGAGGCCTAGGACTACATTTTTACTCCTCAATATTTGCATATGTTCATATCTATTTAGAGCAATAAACTTTCCCAGTTTGCTCAAGGTCCATCCCATTTTTTAAAATATTTATTTATTAATTTATAAATTAAAAAGTGGGGTGTAGGCTAGAGGTGCAGGGGGCAGGGGAAGGTGAGAGGATTCACTAGAGGCAGAGTGGGGAGCAAAACAGGTGGATTTATTGAAATGCACTGCTAAGAGGAGCAATGGGCAAGACCGGAGAAACGTTCTAGGCCATATGTGGGTTAGGTCCCTGGCCAGGGTTTGAATTCAGGGCACAGCAGTGACAGCACTGAGACTTAACACCTACAGCACCAGGAAGGCTCTGTCCCAATTTTGATTCTGAAGGTTCCATGTCCAAGGATAATCCTCAATCCTGAATAAGACAATTGATGGCACTAATACTTGTTTTCAAGAACTTAAGTCAATACAATTTTATAAATTCAACATTATCAAACTGTTCTATACTTTCAATTCCTAATGTACATGTATAGAGTATACAGACTGATTTAATATACAAGGGCCTACATACACATTCTGTCTATTTTACTCTTTCTAACTGAATGAAACTATATTTTGAGGATTGTTAGATATATTCATCAATAAAGAACAGTGGATTGATACTGCTGACCAGTGTGATTTATATAACTCTTTATACAATGTTTCCATCTTCAGGGAAGCTGATTACTCTGGGCAACAGAGTAGAAAGGGCATGAGGTGAAAGTGACCCACAGAAGATTACATGTAGGTAAGAGACAAAGATTGAGATTCATGCTTGGTAAAATTATGGTAGACTGAGGTTTATAAATCTAGCAGAATTATAGTTACAATGAAAGTGATATTTTGTTAAGACTTACATAATCAGAAATAATGGTTGTTAAGGGAGATTTCTCTCCCCTTAGGTTACAAAAGATAGCACAACTAAATTTGGGAATACATAGTCAATACAATTAATGTAAAAATTCTTAGCAAAACTGATTTTCACCTCATTATAATAACATATGAAAGCAGAAATCACAAATCAAATTTTGTAACAAAATACTCTATACAGAAGGCTATTGATTCCTGGCAGAAAAACTCAACCACAAAATGTAGGCTGAATGCATCTGATGGGTATCTAATTATGTAGAGCAATACCTACAGGAGCTCTTTGACTTAGAACTTTATGAATAACGCAAGTGATCTAATCTGAGTGGTTGAAAACACAAAGTGAAATCAGAAACATATATATATCAAAATAGAATTAATTTAAGCTTAAATATTCCGAACAAAATTTGACTGTTAATCAAGTCTTAATATCAAACCTTTTTCCTACTCATTCATTAAAAAAATCTAAAGTAAGCCACTACTGCTTAGAATTTTCTTTCTATTCTTGTTACTTAAGTATTCCTCTACTTCCTTCTATCTTCTGCTGTCTTTTCTGTTTCACGCTGCTTTCGCCTCCATTGATTTATGGTTTTCTAATTCTGTTTATGAGGCACATTGACTTGCTACCTTGAGATTTCTCAATGGGTTGTATTCTATGAGTTTGATCACACTAGAAGAAGGGAAAATATTTCATAATAATCTAGAAGCAGTTACCCGATTGATATCTAAGATGATTTTCCCTATTGACAAGAATTGTGGAAACCATTGTAATTTCTGTGGAACTTGTGCAATAGCATTAAACAGACCTTTGGCCACAACTAATAATGGATGGGTCTCTTTTTAATGATTTCTCACTCTTCATCTCCTGTGACATATATTCAGTGCTAGCCTCTAAATATCTGTTGTTTAAACCTCCATGTATACATAATCATGTCTCATCTTTTCTTTTTAAACCAGCTTTTGTGATGCATGTTTGACTGGTTATTCAATGCTTTAGTTAAATTTGTAATTTTCTATTGTTTTTTTCCTATAAGTAGCTTTGCCTTTTTCTCCCTACTAACACAGATGAGGATCACTTTGTGAGGCCAAAGGAGAGTTACAGAACAAATATCAATATGTAGTTGTGATTATAAAGAAACAGCCTGCTGATCACTAATTATTGAGTGTGTATGTGTGTGTGGTAAAGAGGTAATATGAGATCTACCATCTTAATGAACTTTTAAGCGTACAGTACAGTATTATGACTATAAGCATATTGTTGTACAGCAGATCTCTAGAACTTTTTCATGATATGTAACTGAAACTTTATACCTGTTGAACACGGCTAATTTTAATCACTAAGAAATCAGAAGACTGGGCCTCCCCTGGTGGCGCAGTAGTTGAGCACTGGGCTGTGAAGCTGCCCGCAGCCTCTGCAGCGCCAGTTCGATCCCCGGCCACTGGCAAGGGTCCCACATGGCGCGCAGACCTCTCCTGCCACCCACTGCTCCCATCAGCAGTGTACTTCGTCACTCTGCCTGTTCTGTTCCCCACTCTGTCTCTGGTGAATCCTCTCACCCTCCTGCGCTTTTGACTGTACCCTGTGCTTATATAAATAAATAAATAAATAAATCTTAAGAAATCAGAAGACCTCTGAAACCTTGGTACACAAAACATATTCCTTAGACTTAAATTCAAGCAATTTCTGAAACTTTATAAAAATGCAGCATCTCCGTCCTACCCCAAACCTGATGAATTGAATTCACCCAGGCACGTAACAGGCTTTCCATTGGAAGGTACATTAAACTTTGAAATCCATGGCTTTAAAATGCTACTTTGAGATATATAAGGCAAAAATCTTAGAGAGAGTAAATATATTTCTTGGACTACAGGATAGCATGATGAAATTTGTGAAAACAATGGTTAATTATTTAAATTTGTGGTCTGGGTTAACATTCTCTTCAATGAATCATTTCTGACATTGAAACACAAACATTTTCTTTAAAAGAGGAAGGTTTTTGCTTTTAGAATACATTCCAATTGCTGCCTCCTTAAAAGCATGCACATTTGAGGAAATAATTCTGTTTCTATGGCTTTACCTGCAGAGTCTGCCAGTGTTCCAAAATGTATCGGTACTATTCAGTGTGGCCTTGCAGTTCTACTTCTTTATTTTCATTATTTTTGTTGCTTTTTGCTCTGCTGTTGTATATGTCCTATGTCCTGTATTACTAAGCAATCCAGTGTGCAATTCTAAAAGCATCATTCACAACAAATAACTGCTTTGGTCCCATTTGAGAAAAATACTATAAATGTGCTCTTTTATTCCCCCAAAAGAGCTACAAGATAGAAAACACCTCTGAAAGTCATTTTCTTCAGGAATCATTTATACACAGATTTAGGGAGCTTTTTGGCAGAGATAACTAG
This sequence comes from Talpa europaea, assembly GCF_964194135.1. NCBI lineage: Eukaryota > Metazoa > Chordata > Mammalia > Eulipotyphla > Talpidae > Talpa > Talpa europaea. Next base: position 54,816,907 of record NC_140068.1, on the reverse strand, counting down.
TTAGAATATGAATGTCACCAGGCCACTCTCTGAAGTGAGCAAGAGGAAAACATGACAAAGTAAACACATTCTCCTCTTAACATCAAACTCACTTGGTTTCTCAACTCTGATAGTTCTTGACTTTTTGACTTCAGGATAGAATATAACAAAACTGGGTATTTGAAAAAAAAGTTTGAAAAAAAAAAGGTAACAGATTGGCCTTTCCCATCATATACTTAATTTTTATTATTTCTAAAATCTATTATAATATGTTATATAACAAGTTATATCAGGCAATAAAATGGGGGGAATTCTGAGAACATGTTACAGTATTAGTCCATGATATTCACTACAATTGTGCCTTATTACTGGACATTTTATTAGTCTTTTTCATTAAAAAATAAAAGTATTCTTATAATTACTACTTAAAGGTGGACTCTTTAGATTTTAATCATATTTTCTGAACTGAAAATCGAATGATAGAGGCTTGTTTCTGTCTCTGCTTAATAGGAGGAGAAGGAGGAAGAAAAACTGGTGTTTTCTGAGGATTGACATGGGTGGAAAGGATCCATGTCAAGGATAATCCATTTGACTTTGTGAGAATGTGGTCACGTACTATATTTTCTTATTGCCTGGGTTAGCTGAGACTATAGCAGACCCAGACCCCTTTTCTAATCCTCTTAGGCAGCTAGATTGCTGTAAGCTTTGCAATGTAGCCTCATGAACCTCTCACTCATAGCAATAGGAAATGACTCTTAGTCTGTGTTCAGAAAATCAGAAGCTGACAATAATTACTTCTGTCTAGGATAAGTCTCTTTCAGTTATAAAATAAGCAAAAATTGTACAATATAAGTATCTTGGTAATCACAATACTTTGATAAGCTAAGTTAAAGCTGCAAAGTTAAAAATAAATTTTGCATTATTAATTTGAAATTTTTAGAACTGTATTAACAGTCAGTTTAAGCTAATAGCATTTAGGCATTTTATCCAACATCTTTAAATTGCTAACATGGTCACATTTTAAGGAAAAATGATGTAACTCCATGTCAAAGAGTGCTATAGAAATGTTCTAGAATTAGAGCAGCGACCTCTCTCTCTCCCATTCTAGATGTGCCTATTCCAGCTGTGAGCATCATGCATGAACTTTCATCCCTTACAATGTTAAAAAGGCTATATGCATGTAATATCCACAGTGAGAGCTTTTCTTGTGTTTTTAATAAAAGAATTATACTTTGCAGGACAGTGAAAGGAAAAGTTGTTCTTAAAAAAAAAAAATAAAACATCACAGTATAGGTAAAACCTGTGGGGATTCAACAGTACTTGAAAGACTACTTTTAAGTATTCTTGATCTAAATGATCTAAGGGGATTGTGAGAATTAATGAATAGTGGGTTGCAGACTAGGTCAAAACAGAACTTCTCTACCTATTACCCCCAAAAGTTTTGTATTGTAGAAGCACATTCTTATCTCACTATTTGGGGGTTATTCAGCTAGATATTTGCATTTCAAATAATAATTTAAATACTAGTTTATGGAAATCTATTGAAATTATGGAAATAAAGTCATTCACTTTTCAAATAATACCAGAATTTCATCTATAAGAGAAATCAATTTGAAATGTAAGCAGTAAAATTCAGCACCTATTAATTGAGTTCATGATATGTATAAAGTACAATGCTAGACACTAGAAGAAGGTGACAAAGCTTCAACTATTGCTGCTCTTCACGTGAACATCGTCTAATCAGCAAGAAAGAAGAGTAAGCATTACTTTAATTAAAAGTACAGGAATTAGAAATAATAAATACATAATTCACAATATATCCCAACCAATAATTACTGTGAAATAAAAGGATTCAGTAGTGTCATGAGGCCACAAATATTTTAATAAAGAGGATGAAACTACGCAATACATATACCAGGATGCAATATTTTGCATGAGAAAAGTCAGCAGGGAATCTATTCAAGTGTAACAGAGCAGATTCTGTATCTATTTGTCATTATAGGTCATTCAGTTTCTGTTACAACTACCCAACATTAACATAGGGTGTAAAAGAAGTCATAGACAATATGCAAATATGAATGGATGTGGTTTTGTTACAATGCAACTTTATTTACAAAAATAGGCAGAAGGGATAAATATGGGTCCCTGGCCATAGATGACCAACCCCTGTTCTATGCAATGTTTCATTTACTCTTGAGAAGTAAATTTGTGCATGAGAGTCTGCTTATTCTGATATTTGTATATATGATAAACCAAAGACCTCAACATTTGATTCTAAAGACTAGAGTCTGCCATGAGTGTACTGTCTGCTGAAGTTGAACATTGCAATTACTCACTATATATTGAACACGGGACATTTAATGGCTTTATGAGGGGAAGATAAAACACTAAAGGAGATATTTCATGGGACAATTTTATTATAGCCTTAGGAGATAGACTAGATAAGTTTCAACATTTTTCCCATTTCCATTGTCTTTATTTTTATGATTTATTCAAGATGAATGAATGCAACAGATTTTTACTTTAGATTCCATGTCTTGAAGTTTAATAAGCTACAATCACTACTCAGAATAAACTAGTTTTTTCAAATGACAAAAATATTATTTTCACATTCTTAAAGAAGATGTATTGCCAACACATACATGGAAAAAACTGAAGTAAAGGTGCAGTAAACCCAATGCAAATCCAACAGGTTCCCTAAATTAGAAGATATATTTGGCATCTCTAATTTAATTCAGAGTTTACCACATTGACTACATTTTTTATTCCCTAGGAAATTGTAAGAATAAAATATCGTGGCTTTTATTCAAAGATGAATGATCATGAAGGGTAAAAGGAAAACTGTATGAAAGACTTGCAATAAAGAACTCAATATCTATCCTGCAAGTATAGTAATAAAACTGTGCTTTGCATTGCAAATGGTATCTTCTACATTTCTTACTAGCAGGTTTTCAAATGTTGAAAAAAGCAACATCCTACTCTGAGTCTGTAACAGCTGATAACATTAGATAAAATGCAATTTTTAAGTTGATAACTGTAAATGTTTGGTACACATAAATTTTACAGTAAATAGTACAAGTCTGTGATAGCGCAATTGTAATTTAAAAGTTGATTAAGCATTTGTGTAGATTTACATTTTCTAAGTTGTAGCTTACAATTGTATTTATGAGAGAATGAAACTATTTGAAATCTTTCATTAAAAGATTCTGAAGCTTTTAGAGTAAGTTTAAGCAAGAAATTTTAAAATCTTATGTGCCATGTTGAATTTTAAGAATTTTAATAATGTGCATAAATACCAAGAAAATATCTAAGGGTGTTATACCTCTACAATGATCATGTGCTATATAGTCTTTATAAGCATCTGTATTTAATTTTGGTCAATATTACACAGTGAAGATTCTGGATTTTGTTTCAATTCAGGTTGTATTATTAATATGCAAAATATTAAAAACCAGAAACTGGTAGGAGACCATAGTGACTCAGTTGAGTTCATGCTACGACTAAGTAATTTTCAGTATCCTAGTGGCTCTTCCCTGATAAAACAAAGTATGTTTTTACCAAATTCAGTGTTATGTCATAGACCTATTTCACAAATTTGTGTTTTCAAAAATAGCAAGGCTTACATTGGTGTAGGTAAGTATATAGGCAGGAGGCAAATAGAAACAATTTGTTTTAGAAAACTTCACAGAATTGTTTTTCCAAAAGGGTCTTAAACTTCAATTAAAAACAATTTGGCTGAATGGCTTTTTTTTTTTTGATTGATTGCATTTTCCTTTTAATTTCTGTCAACATCTGAGGCAAACCCAACTTTTGAGTAGAATATTCACATCCTTTTTTCTTATTTTTAGATTCTTACATAGTGATAATTTTGTTTCAGGCTAGAAACAAACTTACTGCATCATTTTTGGTTTTTGTTTGTTTGTTTGTTTTTGTTTTTGTTTTTCCTTTCTTTTTTTTTTTTTTTTTTTTTTTTTTTTTATTGGAAGCCAATCCTGGGGTATCCAGTACAGCAGCTGAAAGAGCAAAATCAGCAGTTATCTTTTTTTTTTTAAGATTTATTTTTATTTATTTATACAAGCACTGGGTACAGTCAGAAGCGCGGGAGGGTGAGAGAATTCACCAGAGCCAGCGCGGGGAGCGGAGCATGCAGAAGGACCTAAGTACACTGCTGAGGGGAGCAGTGGGCGGCAAGAGAGGTCTGAGCGCCATGTGGGACCCTCCTCCAGTGGCCGGGGAGCAGCCAGGGATTGAACCTGTGCTGCAGAGGCTTAGGGCAGCTTCACAACCCAGCGCTCAAACCGCTGCGCCACCGGGGAGGCCCTACTGCATCATTTTGTATTTATACCTTATAGAAATATGTGTTAATTTTAAATTTCCTCAGTACTGACATTAATCCTGAAAAATAATTTTTCTTTAACATTTTAAAAGGACAGGCTTATGGGAAATGGAGAAAGAAAAAGAGAGGCACCTACGTGGTAACAGGAAGGCAGGAAAGCTGCCAGAGAAAAATATTTTAAAGTTAAAATATTTTCATATTTTCTTATGGTTCTTCTTTTCAATGAATATTGGCTTATCAGCTTTTATTTCTATGAAAACATCCAGTGGTCAAATATGGTGACTATAGGTAGAAAAAGAGAGTGTGTCATTGTTATAGTGAATAATTTTAGATTGCATGCTTCAAAATTGATATTACAATCTCAAAATATAGTTTGTGATGAAAATATATTTAATAGGCAGAAATTGTTAACATGTGGCTACCCCCAAGAATTATCTATTACATAAGGAAAATATAAGTGAATTATTGCAATTTTGCAGTTAACTATATTTATTAATGTCATGAATTTGAATTAAAATCTTAGTCATTTTTTATTTTTAGATATATATTCTGGATGCATATCTGAATGCTGACAGCTTCTGCTTGATGAAGAGACAAACAAGCTGGATAAATTTTGGTAATCTCTATTACTGTCTCAGAGTTCAATTATCTTAAGGATTATCAATTCAGTATCTGGTTACTTATTATTTCTTCACAATGCATGTAGGTATGCTTCATTTTTAGGGTTTTGTGATTTAATTTTCTTTCCAGTGACCTCCAAGTAAATCACAATACACTTTTTATTAAGTGAGTCTTAATAAAACTAATTATTCCTTAAGAAACTAATTATTTCCTATCATATGCGGCCAGACCATTATTAAAATATCATAAGGAAATAATAATATAAGGAATAGCAAGAATAGGCATTGAGCTTGTATAGGAATACTTTCTGAGATATGACAAAAAACTTTTGCTTATCTAGACACTTAAATGCTTAGCTCTAATTTAAATATGTTATAAATAGTCCACAACTAGAGATAATTTATTGGATAAAATAATCTAAAAATGCTGACATATTATATGCAATTATGGGGTGAAAGCCTATTATATATAGGATGACCTATCCCTATAAAAAAGAAAGGAACTACTTCTACTCATATCTAATAAACCAGCTAATAGCACATTCTTAGAGAAAGATACTGGTAAGCTTATTTTACACTCTTTCATTTACTTACATCTCCATTAACATTATATGTTGTTACAAAAAGACTTTGGCAGTTATTTTAGTTAAAATTAAGAAAATCCTCTTCCTATTTTAAAAGGGTACTTTTATTTTTATTATTTTTGCCCATATGATTGGTTGATTCCTAAAATAAATTGGCCTGAAAAGATGACACAATTATATAGGACACATGTCAGAATAGAAAATATTCATTGAGGTTGTCCGTAGATATTCATTAATATGGCAATAGAAAAAGTTTCTTGCTTCTCTCAGGATATGGACATCTAAGGTAAACCAGAGGGAAACTGTGTCCAGAGTCCTGTGGTTTGGGGAGGAACTGGAACACCCTTTGGAAATAGATCAACACAGATGACAGAGGAGAGACTCATGCTTCACTGAACAGGAGGTGGGTGGAGAGAAACACTGGGAGGCTGAAGAATACAGTGGAGTTCACAGTTGTCTGGACCATCAGACAGGCAACGCTAAACAAAACAAACCCTAGAAATCTTATAACAGAATTGAGCCTACCAGATGAAGAGGGTGGGGTCAGCAGGGAAGGGGGAAGGGGACACAATGAACCATAGTGAAGAATTAAGGGTGCTTGGGTGGTGGGTGTATTGAAGTGACATACATCTGAAATGTGTGGGCCTATACCCCTAAATTATACACACTGCTGAAAACTAATGTTGCCTCAAAAAAATTAAAAAAACAATTTAAATAAAAGTTATCACTCTGTTGATTTTAAAACTAAATTTGCTGTTTTGACAGAGTAAATAAAACCCATTAAGTCATGCTTTGACAAAGACAAATAGATTGAGGAAAGCAATGGGTATGCTTCATTTATCTGGAGATACCTAATGACTTAAAATCTTTAATATTTTCAGAAAACAATGTGAATGAAAGTATCATTTAGATATCAACATAAATATCACACTCCATTTATTGAAACTTATTTACTTAGTAGTACAAATTAGTTCTCTCTTAAGGTCATGCTGTTCTTTTTTTCTAAAGTATTAATTTTAACAAATCTGGAGGATACCAAAGTGAAGGTAATAAATTTTAAAAGGGAGAAACAATATGAGAAAGCTGTTTTAGAAAGTTGAGGATTGAGAGATGATCAATTTAACAATCAAAAGAGGCCTCCACGGGCCTCCTTGGTGGCCTAAGGTTTAAGTCTCAGTACTATTACTGCTATGTCTTGAGTTCCATCCCTGGCCAGGGAGCTAACCCACAAACGGTGCTGCAGACCTCTCCTGTCTTGCCCCTGCTCTCCTTAGCAGTGGATTTTAGTAAATCCGCCTGTTCTGCTCACACTCTGTCTCTAGTGAATCCTCTCACCCCTTGCACCTCTAGCTTACACCAAGTTCTTCTACAAGAGATATAAATACTTTAAAAAATAATAACTTTAAAAAAAGAGGAGGCTTCTAAAAACTATTGTTAAGAAAAGGGGCAAAAAGTCCCTCAGATTGCACATTTATCTTGGAATCCAGATAAATCTGAACATTTGAAAATACATATACAAAATTACTTGTGCACAAAAATGACTGTTCTGAAGCATCAAAAGATTATTTATTTTCAATATCTTTAACACAAAAGGGCAAGAGAATGTGAAATGCAAAATTTAAATTTTTTATCAAAGTAATTCAGTATATGAAGCACTTGTAAGTTAAACAACAATAAGAAATTTATGTGAGATTTCACTGATAATAAAATACTATTATACCACAAAAGAATATACATAAAGAAAACAACACCTATTATACAATCAGAGGAAAATAGTGCCCAGAGTATAAGACTAATACAAATATTTTGTTTTCAGTGATTATTAAATTTTGTGTTTTGTAAATAAATAAGAAAATAATTTGTTTTATTATAAGAAAGAACAGATTTTATTACAAGTTTTAAATTGCTTGAAAATTTCCCATTTTTCCATATTGGTAAATTTTTAGTATATTGGACTATATATGGGTATGATTTGGCTGATGGAAAATAGATTCAAAAAGATTAAAGAAAGGGCAATTTTTATATCAGGGTCTCAACAGTTACCAAGATTTCTTCTCCATCATCTCAGGAGAGTGTGCATCAGCAGTGAACACTTAAGCTAAGGGGTACATTTCTTCAATATGATGTTTTTAGAAATAAATTATATTTTAAATCTAGCTCAAGAAATAGACTTTGTTAAATATAAAATTAAGGTTTTTATAATAAAATTGGAAACAATAAAATCCATTAATTCATGAATGATGAGAGAGAGGATAATCCCAGTGCTAGGATCATTGTAAACCACATTAATAGCCAAGCTGCCCTAACCTCCTCCTTGCAAGTGAGATGTCTAAAGATGCATGCCCAGAGACAGGGCAGCACGCTCCAAAGGGAAACTAGCAATTGTTTGATTCACTCATATGGAACTAAAGTGGCATCTGGAAATAACTTAGAAAGTGAATGTGCTTCTGGTACAGGAAAGGTTTTCATTCAAACAGAGTTAAAGATGAAACAATTTAAATGGACAGATATAATGCAGTTGTTTTGTTTTTATACCACTTCCTATTGATGATGACACTTTCTTAGGATGTAAATTCAGAGCACAGAGGCAGCATTGTTCTAATAGAGAGTTTCCAATATGTTTGTCATTTGTCACATGTAGCACATCTGCTACAGTCAAAGTATGGCAAATTGATGCTCCCCACTTCATTAAGTTCCAGGGTATGGGGAGGTGATCAGTGTAATATCATGAACAGAAATAGCATTGTATTTCATGGCTTCCAATCACCAAACAAAGAAAATTTTCTAAGGATAACTCTTCTCTCTACTTGGAGCCCAAATTGTTCCAAATACAAGCAGATTACAAATTGTGATAGATAGCAATTGACTGGGTTATAATGTACGGCAATATTATTTTTATAAGTCAAATATTAACAGCTTCACATAGTGTAAATTTTAAGATAAAGCATGTTAAATTCTAAATGGGATCCTCTTTTCAAGAATCACAACTTGAAAATCATAGATGGTGACAACAGTAGGAATCAAGCCACAGTACTGATTCTGATAGTAACAAGTTCTGGTTAAGAGGACAGTCAAGTCAAGAGATTAGCACAATCCAAGCTCACCATACTTCCTGAGAGTCCAGGAGAGAACTGGGAAGAAGACTGAAGAACAAATATCAAAGTTTAAGTAAACAAAATTTTTAAAAATGAATATTTTTATCTAATAGAGAGTTTCCAATATGTTTGTCATTTGTCATATTCCTGCTAAGATGGGAAAAGTGGTCTATCTCCTTCTATAATAGTTATAAGAAAAATGAATTGATTAGGGAATAATTACATCAACAGTAACAGACCTTTAGTTGTCCATGTGTATGTCACTAAGGCATGCCAGCTTGCTTCTGGCCAAATAACATGTACTGAATTGTGTACCCCCAAATTCATATATTAAAGTCCCATCCCGAATCTGATGGATTTGGAGAGGGGGCCTCTGGGAGGTAATTCAGTTTAAATGAGGTCATGTGGGTGGGGCCTTCCTGATGGAATTAGACACATAAGAAAAAACAAAAGGCACCAAATCATCTTTCTCTCTCTCCACTCCATCATCAATACCATGTGGAGACATAAAGAGAAGGAGCCTTTCTGCAAGACAAAATTGGATTTCTCATGTTCTCATCAGCATCCAATCTCATCTAATCTCCAGAACTGTAAGAAAATAAATTCTGTTGTTTAAACCACTCAACCTACAGTATTTGTTATGTTATCCCAAGCTAACTAATATAAGAGCAAGGTAGATGATGAGATCAGGGTACAGTAAGGGATGTATAAAAAAAGTTCCAGGAACATAAAATACATAGAATGAAATATAGGCGAAACACTACATGATATGCACATCAAAGACATCTTTACAGACACATCACCCAAAGCAGTGCTAGTGAAGGCAAAGATAAACAGCTGGGACTACATCAAATTAAAGAGCTTCTGCACAGCAAAAGAGACAATAACAAAAACAAAGAGAAACCCCACCCACTGGGAGAACATTTTTGCACACAGCATTAATGATAAAGAACTGATCACAAAAATCTACAAAGAGCTGATGAGACTCAACAAAAACAAAGAAAATAATCCAGTCAAAAAATGGGCAGAAGAGCTAAAAAGAAACTTCTCTGAAGAGGAAATGCAAATGGCCAACAGACATATGAAAAAATGTTCAACATCACTTGTAATCAGGGAAATGCAAATCAAAACTACCATGAGATACCATTTTACATCAGTGAGAATGGCACATATTAAAAAAACTAGCAACAACAAATGTTGGCGAGGGTGTGGAGAAAAAGGAACTCTCCTGTACTGTTGGTGGGAGTGCAAACTGGTCCAACCACTATGGAGAGCTGTGTGGAGATTTCTTGACCTACTAAACATAGAGCTCCCATATGATCCAGCAATTCCACTCCTAGGTATTTACCCAAAGGACGCAGAAACATCAATTCCAAAGAGCATCTGCACCCCTATGTTTACAGCAGCACTGTTTACAATAGCTAAGCTTTGGAAACAACCCAAATGCCCAAAAATAGATGACTGATCAAGAAGATGTGGTACATATACACCATGGAATATTGCTCAGCAATCAAAAAAGATAAACTCATGCAATTTGCAGCAACATGGATGGCACTGGAAGGGATCATGTTCAGCAAAATAAGCCAGAAAGAAAAAGAAAAATATCAGATGGTCTCACTCATAGCAGGAATCTAGAAAACTTAAACAAGGGACCAGGAAAAAGAATAACTATAAGAAAGAAAATATCAAATCAACAAACAACTATGAACCAGAGACACTCTAGGGGTGGTGGGGGGCAAGGAAAGGAGGGGTTGGGGTCAAAATAAGGGGGATGTAATTGTATGGGGAATATAAAAATAAAATTTAAATTAAAAAAAAGGAACACACACACAAAATAAGTTCCAGAGACACCACCTCAAGTTTCCAAGTGATATGGAAGATATATCTTATTTTTTCCTTTTGCATATGAATTTTGGTATTATGAAAGGAGCCTACAGTCTTGCCTGGTTTCACATTTGCAGAGGTCCCCAGTCATGATGCACACAGGTAAGTTTCCCATTAATAAATATAACCACTGGTGCACCAGCGGTGCAAAGAACCACTTGTCAAGACATATTTGAGCATAAAAAGAAAAATCAAACAGACAATGATTCCAAATGATGCCTACATATGGAAAAAGACATGCCTTAGTAAAGGAGAAATCCTACCCTCTCCAGGACTAATATGTTGACGTCAAAAGTCTGGTATGATTCAAATATTAGATTGATGATTTTAAAGCAACAGGACTAAGTTATAATAATGAAATTACATTAGTCTAATTAACAAAGAAAAAAAGAATGAAAATTATAGTAAGACTGATAGATTTGTTATTGATGAAGTCTGCTCCCCACACTAAGAGTAGATAGCCACAAGTTGTTAGTAGAAATTATTGGGAAAAATAAAATTGTTCCATGTTATAGCCCAATAATTTGAAGCATTTATATTAGTGTTTTTGGAACATAATTGCATTTTTTATATTATGATTACTTCTTGGAGCACTCTTTGTTTATCATTTTATTTATAGTGCTATGTCTTACCACACAATTGTTTCTCAGTAAACATATGCTAGACATCTGAAAACATCTTTAAATGTTTTGCATTAAAAGGTATCATCAATAGCATTAAGTGAGCATTTATTCTGGGCTGAAATTTCAAAGAAAGAAAATCATTTAATCACTGACATCAGTAAGCTCAGGTTCTAGAAAGAGAGACCAGTGTTCAAACAATAATTTTTTGCAATTAAAGATTTATATCATATATTTCATTTCTTCTCTGATTAAATACATTTTTTGTTACCATCCACTAGTAGTATATAAAGGAATGCAGTGTTGTTTAATTTATTTATGCAGGAATGCTAATGATAACACATATATTCCAGAAGAGAAATTGTATTGCAGCTAATTATCTTAGAAAATCAAAGCATTACAAACATATAACAAACTTTGATTTAATATCTCACAGTAGTTTCTAAATGAAATTACAGGAATCATAAGGAACAGAACCCATAATCAAGATCTTCATAACTATTTACTTTCACTTCTATTTCCTGTTTCTTTCTCCACAAATAGTTTGTAAATAACTGATAACATTTCAAAAAGTTTGCGTAACAATTTGCAATGTTTATTTATGAAGTTGATGTACTTCATATACTATCTAATCATTTCCTAAATGTACTGCATCCCTAAATCCCTATTGTTGACATCCAAGATGTTATGTATAAATTTCCCTAAGTTTCAAAGGTCAGGTTTTTAAAATCACATACATTTGGTTAATTTTGATTTTTCTATATCATCTAAATCAATTCAATTCAGTAAAATCTAATCAACAGAGCTTTATTTTTGTTTCTTAGCGCTCTTGTATCCTATAAATTTAACATATTTCATCAATATTTTGAAACTTTTCTCATTCTTTCACAATATTTCCCTTCACATTATTGTCATTGTTTACTGTAAGTACTTCTTCCTGCCTCCATTTTCTACTTGCCACATCTATCCTTTATAAATCTGTGGTACCCATCAGCATTAAAGTACATTAACTAAATTTGATGTTTTTATGTTGCTTATAAGAAAAAATCCCATACTTTTTATAATATTCTAGGTTTTTATTTTCAAATTTTTACTAATCACCTTACCTATATTCTAACTAAACTTACTCTTCCAATTAACCATTGATGTCCAGGCTATAACTGTTAGGATTGAATAGGATATGTAGTGATAACAAACAGCTCTTTAAAATTTATTCTACAATAATCACAAATTGACAGAGGGTCATTTCTCTTTCCCATACTAAGGGATTGAGGCTGAAAACGCCTACAGAAAACTGGAGAAAATAAAGTTATTGTAGAACTTTTCGCACTGGCTCTTGTATGCTTCCATTCAGAGGTGACATTCATAAGAGTTATGTTCTTAATTTATTTACAAAGTAAGTCCTATGATCACATATGCAAAATCACATCTTCATGACTGCTTATTCTAATTGTCCTTCTTTCTTTTCTGCCCTAAATGTTACCCTTTTTCTTTTTCATCTTTCATGACTGAGCTCCCTTAAATTTCTTACAGGTATAGTGTTAATGTGCTTTATGAGTGTTCATCTCAATATATCAAAATAATAGCAACAGCTCCAAAAACATCACTTCTTGAACACTAGCCATATGCCAAGCACTGTGCTAGACACTTCACAAATATTGCCTTATGCAATCCAGACCAAAACATTGTTATTTGGTATATCTCCTTTTGGCAAAGCAAGTTTGCAGTCATGGAGGCTAATGGACTTGGCTGTAATTTCATACCTGACAAATGGGCAACTCAAGATTTGAATCCTAGTCTGGCTACAGAGACTTGTTGCTACACAACATTCTGCAAGCTTGCATGATAAAACCCACACTAAGGCCTTAAAATTCACAGTCATCTTTATGTTCCTTCTATGTAAAGAACTCTTAGTAAATAACTGGTAAATTATTTATTATCATTAGTATATTTGCTAATGACTCCTTAGTCTTTTGTTTTTCTTGTAGGTAGCATTAACATTCCTTTAAACATGTGGTTTGTTTTACCTGTATAGAGAAAAAAATTCTAGAAAAGCAAGACTCATATTAATTGCAGAAATCACGTTAGACATTGTTTGCCATTAAACTATGGCTGAATCTATTGGCAGAACAAGTAATGCCACTTCCTCTGAATTCCAGTTCGCCAATTCTGAAAGTGTGAAATAACAATGGTAATTGAAATGAATTTTGAAACCTCCATGGGTTGCCATTATGGAGTTGAATATACAATCCAGCTCTGCCTCTATGAGGCAAGTTAGCTGTAATATTTGAAGTATATCTGGTTTCACTGTGTTTTTGCAGCCCATTTACATGTTATGAACTCTGACTACATTAATTATAGCTGCCACTTTCTATAAATAAATATCAGTAGCAAATAAAACTAGTATTCAATATTGTTTTGTATTTCTCCAGGCACAGCCTGTCAATAAATGGGTTGAAGTGTTTGATAGTCATTTTACTCTGAGCTTGGTTATAATTGGTGTGAAAGTAATGAAATTACATCATAATTTTAGAAGCAATATAGCTACCATATGCTTGCATTATACTATAAGTGTTGATTTTGTTTGCAGATTACACATGCCTCAGGCATCCTTTAGAGTCATTTCAATTTATTTGGAGAAACTTCTGAATGCAATCCTTTGGAATGATGCTCAGTGAAAAATGAAAGAAAAATAATTGCTTAATTAAAAAAAAATCTGTTTATTTCTGCAACTAATGATCAGGAAAAACAAAGTCCCTTAGGTTTTTTATAACTAATATATAGGCAAACAATTTTTTTTAGTGTTGAATCTAACAGTACTAATGAAAGCAGAACCTATTTATATATTTTTCTATAGTGGCCATTTATATAATAACAGGAATCAATTTTAAAATTAAGCCAATTCAAAATATCACCAGACTATATTTTGGATATTTTTCTTTATGACATTAAGCTTCATGTGGAAAAGTATTAGACCAAGATTGACTATGAAGACTAAAGCACAAATAAAATCATTGTAATTCAGTGTTTGACACATCCTTAAAGAGAAAAAGTTCTGTGGATTAAAATAATGACAAGAAGGTTGCCATACTTTATAAATTTTTATAGTTTCTAAATCTTTGATAGCATCATAGTAAATACTATGGCTTTAAAGGAGAGTGGGAATTTCATGTTTAATTTCTTGATTATTTTGTCTTTAAAAATCAGTTCAAATATTCAGAATACATAGCCATATACTTAAAATGCAGTAAGTGAAGCTTATTAAATATTCAATCATTCAGAAGATAACCCATTGCCTTGTCACTTCACAGCTCCATAGTAGTCATTTTATCATGGGCCAGAGTTAAACATGGGCTGCCTGCTAGTGTAATTTCAGAAACATATCTCCTAGGCCAAACTCGGCTCTTCAAAATGTTTGAAATGATTTTACCAGGAGACAAAAAGTTTTAAATACACTAATAGAGATAAGGTTTAAAACGTAAATATTCATGTTAGAGGGGCTATATTAGATAAGATTTGTAATAAGGTGCACATGATGGCTCTGAGTTTTATACCCCAAGAATCAGTTTTCAAGTTGAAAAGAGCATTAATGGCTTCAAAATGATGCCAAGAGCACCATGAACTAACTGTTCTCAACTCTGCTGCATTAAATTTCCAACCTGGGTTAGAGGCTGGAGAATATTAAAATAGAGGACTGTATAAAATAATGGCAGGAAAGCATAAAGGAACATGGCATTGAAATCTAAAAATAACTGGGATATAAATATTCTACTACTTGCTTGATTTCAAAGATCACCTATATTTGAGTAACTCCCAAATTTAACTATTGCTCATTATCTCTTACCCATATTCTAGTTCTACTGATTGTATCTGTCATCCTCTCAAAATCAACAGACTTTAAAGGGATTTTGTTTCTAAAATTATTACAATCAATGTTTTTTCAACTCTTAGAAACCATCTTGGTTCCAAGAGAAAAAGATCCACCTTCTCATATTAATTAAAAATTCAAATACCTTTTCTCCTTCATTCCTTAATCATTCATCTGTATGATTAAGCACTAACATTCATTTCTCTCAAATTTTATATTCCACACTTCCTCTTGATATTTAAATTCACCACATGTCCAAATTAGTTGATAGTGTCCTATTTGCTCTTATTGTCTTCAGTATCCTGAGATCATATGTATTTATACTCCTCACTTCTGCAAACATTCTTGAAACATTCTTTTACTGGGTCAACTCCTCGCAAAAGAATGTGTGGTGGGGCTTCCCTGGTGGCGCAGGCAGTTGAGCACCACACTATGAAGCTGCCTGCAGCCTCTACAGTGAGGGTTCGATCCCAGCCAGCTGTCAAGAATCCCACATGGCGAAGCAGACCTATCCTGTCTCACCCACTGCTCCCCTCAGCAGTGTATTTCTTCAGTCTGCCTGTTCTGTTCCCCGCTCTGTGTCTGCTGAATCCTCTCACTCTCCCACGCATCTGGCCTGTACCCCAGTTCTTATATAAAAATAAATAAATCTCTAAAAAAAAATGTGCAGTGGTTTCACATGATTTATGTTTCTCATAAGTATTTTTCATTACATCCTAACATACAAATTACATTCTTGCTATGCACTATATGTAACATGATACAAATGTAATTCCTTCACTTTACATAAATAAAGCCTATTTAATTCGTCTGGCTATAAAAATCAATCCTCTTAACTATGTATCTATCAAAATTTTTCAATCCTTAAACATCCACTTTATATCTTCTTCTGTCATAGTCTAGCACGCTTAGATTTTCCCTTTGAACTCCTATTTGCTATCAGTACATACCCACTGAGAGTTAACTCTTTCTCTGATGGCTTCAAAAACTGAAGTTTTATTTTCCTTGAGGAAAAGGGTGATGTTCATATTATTTTGCATGATTTATAAGAGATGGTCAATTATGTCTATATATCAGGTTCTGAAATGTATCAAATGAAATACTGATTTCCACTGAGTTTCGGATTAAGAATATTTAACTATATAGAAATAAGTTGCTAAGTTTCTTGCAGGTATTAAAACCCTGTCTTGTCATTCATTTAGAAATTATACCCTCACTTCTAGTCCTCTTCCCCCAAAAAGTGCACAAACTAGGTGATCATTAAATTTTATTGCATTCAGGAGGTTGGCATAATCCTAAAACTAGATGATTCACATGGGAAAGCAAAACTGAAATCAAGTCAGCTTATATAAACCTAAGGTAGTCCATATAGAAAAATTCTTAGGCTAGAAATTTATAAAACAAGTAAGCAAGTTATATATCTTATACAACGTACATATCTGTCTAAAATATAGATAAAATGCTAAGTTGGTAAGATTGATGTTAGGTGCATTAGTCTATTTAATAAAACTTGACAGGAAAGTTTAATAAAAGCACTTAAACACATAAGTCAAAAAAATCATAGGCATAGCATAATTACTATTATTACAAATTTGTGTCCCTTCAGAGTTGTCTGTGCTGTAATCAATACTATCATTTTAGAAGCTAAGGAGAATATATTTTAGTATCTCAATTCACTGTTCAAAAATATAAATGATAAATCATATACTTATTAAAACTCTGGACATTTTTTTAACAAAGAGAGAGTGGGGAATATTTTCCCAGCCACCTTACAAGGAGTGGTGATAAATGCTAAGACCTCAGTTACAGCTTTTGGCTTGTGCTTTAAATAATTGTATCTGGAAGCTGCCCTCATTCTGGGAAAAGGATCTGGCTAACTTCAACAGGCCCTTACTCTAAGGTCAGGGGATTCAATAAAACAGTCTCTATCGGGCTGGTTTCCCCTTGTAGCTGTACAACTAATCTGGCTAATAGAGGTTTCTAGAAAATAGAATGCCAGTGCGTAGAATATTAGTTTATTATTTTTCCTCTCAATAAACAAAATTAGAATGTCTGTATCCTCTGTTTTATACTCAGTCATATCTTACCATTCCCCTCCCTTACCCACCCACCCTCCTCTGACTCTTCTCTCATTTCCTACTAAGGAAAAGACTTGTGCAAGATCACACACACAAACATGTGCGTGCGCACACACACACACAGCATTTTTAAATATAATTGCTTAGATTACTACGAGGGAGGATCTCATACCAAATTCTGAACAGGAAAGTTTCTAAGGCAGTTTGATTAAAGAGAGCATCTGTTTCAGAGAGAAGAGATCTGCATATGGATATGACATTACTTTCTCTATGTCTTGATTGATCTTCCACCCAGTAGTGGGTATTAGAAAGATCCTCTGTTAACCAGTCTGTAGGCTAGCAGTGAGGTGCAGGTTCTGATTGACCTGTTCACACATGTAATTACTAATACTAATAAAAGGCCATCAACGGAGGAATTCAATATATTCTACAATAAAAAGAATTCATAGAATGGATAAACTATTTTTACAAATCAAGCTTGAAACCAAAGGATGTAGACTGTTCAGTTCTTTTACAATAAAACACTCAAAAATGAGTATTGAAGTAATGTAACTCAGCATAATAAGGACCATAATAAAGTCAACATCATACTCAAAGGTAGAGACCTTTTCCTCTAAGTCCAGGTAAAAGACAAGGTATATAATCTCACCACTTCTATTCAGTGTAGTGTTAAAAGTCCTAGCCAGAGCAATGTGCAAGAATAATTTATAAAAGTTTGACTAATCAGAAAGAAAGAAATAAAACTACCACTATTTGCAGATGACATGATAATATACCCAGAAAATTCCAAAGATGCCACTTTAAAAAGGTATTAAAAATAATAAATATAATAAAGCATCAGGCTGATGAATGAATAAAGAACATGTACAGTATATATGCCAAGTAGAATACTATTCAGCTGTAAAAAAGATGAAATTGTGCCACTTATAATAACATGGATAGATTTAGAGGATATACTACTTAGTAAAATGAGCATAATAGAGAATAATAAATACTAAAGATTTCACTGATATGTGGTATATAGAGAAAACTAACAAATGAACCAAATAAAACAAAAATAAACTTTTGGACTTTAAGGCCAATTAGTGGTTAGTAGAAAGGAAGGGGGAAGGAAGATAACTAATTGGAACAAAGGTGACAACTGGATTTTAGTGGTGAAAGCAACTACTACTTAATGGAGTAGATACACATATTGATTTGCAATGATGCACACCCAAAACTATAAATGTTATAATGCAGTATTACTTCAATAGAAAATAAACAGCATAAACATTAAAAAAATTAAACCCAATGGCCAAAAGAAAACTGATTTGATTATAGAAAAAAGTGATTTTAAAATATTACTCAAAAATGTGTACACTTTATAATGAAGATATAAAATATTTACCTTCTTTTCTGGTGTCATTTCTCTTTACTCACCTTTTCCTTGAGGGTGGTAAGTCTGTTTTGGCTGGCACATGAAAAATCTTTTTCTTATATTTCTCAGAAGACTGTTATTGATGGAAATTAATGGAAGGCAGAGAATGATATCTCAGTGGGAAAAAAAGTGTTGGCCTTAATACCTTATGTTGATGTGAACAAGGCACACAGTTTTAAAGAGTGCTTTTTTTAAATAAAAAGTTTTCTTTTAGGGCCTCCCCAGTGGCGCAGCTGTTGAGCGCTGGGTTGTGAAGCTGCCCGTGGCCTCTGAGGCGCCAGTTCGATCTCCGGCTGCTCCCCAGCCACCAAAGGAGGGTACCACATGGCGTGCAGACCTCTCCTGCCTCCCGCTGCTCCCCTCAGAAGTGTACTTAGGTCCTTCTGCCTGCTCTGCCCCCCGCTCTGGCTCTGGTGAATTCTCTCACCCTCCCCGCGCTTCTGACTGTACCCAGTGCATGTATAAACAAATAAACAAACAAATAAATAAATAAAGCATGCCTCTATAAAAAAAAAAGTTTTCTTTTAAATATTGGCTATTGAGGTAATGTTGTTTATAGCAACTATGTATGTTTCAGATGTAAAGATTCACACCTCTTCAAATGTATATTACTCTACCACACCCACAACCAAGGCACCCTTAGTACCCTTCTCCCCTTTTCCTCTACCCTTAACTCTATCCCTCTGGTAGACTCAATTCTACCATCACATACAGGGTTTGTTTAATTTTGTTTTGCCTCGTCCTTTGTTTTGTTTCTTTATATTCCATGTGAGTGAAAAAATCGGGTATTTGTTTTTCTCCTTATTTCTCTTAGCATAATCCTCTCCAATTCCATCCATGTAATTGCAAATGGCAAGATTTTATCTTTTTTTATAGCTGAGTAGCATTCCATTGTGTATATATACCACAAGGTCTTAATCCATTCATTTCTTGGTTAACACTTAGGGTATTTCCATAACTTGTTTATTGTGAACAGTACTTTAATGAACATAGTTGTACATATATACATACATATATGTACATTTATACACATACATACATATACATGCATATGCATATATATGGAACTCTATGCTCTGACAGTGATAGAAACACAGAGGTTTGATTTCTCAAGCTATTAGCCCTCCCTAGTGGCACAAGGGGTTAAGTCTCAGCACTATCAAGCTATAGCCAGTCACTGCAGCACAAGTTTGATCCCAGGCCAGGAAGCTAACCCACATGGCACAGCAGACCTCTCCTGTCTAGCTGGATGTTTGTCTCAGCAGTGCATTTCAGTCAATCCAATCCCTGTTTGCTCACCATTGTCTCTGGTGAATCCTCTCACTCCCCGCCCTGCACCTGTGGCGTACATCCCCACTCTTGTATACATAAATAAATATATCTTTGATAAATAAATAAATATGTCAAGATTTTGGTCTGCTTCAGATTATTATTATTCAGGTCTCCCAACATTCTTTACCACAACATAGTTAAGAATGGATTTTAAAATTTCCTTCTAACTCTTAATGTCCTTGCAAAGGTATATATGTTAATTTAAAATATCTTTTAGTCAGGCTTCTTTACATCAAATTTCTATGGAAATTAATGGGCAATAAGAAAGCATTTGGAACATTTAGAGCAGAGGACATGCCATTACATTATAAAATCCTACATTATAAATACATATAAAATAGTAAATAAGAATAATTTTAAAAGATATTTATCTTCCTTTTTTGAATTGGAGTTGTCATATGCACACTTATTAGCAGAATTTATTTACCCAGGTGTTAAAATTATCAGGTATTATCCTGAAATTCAGAGATCAAAAAGTACTTCTAACAAGTTTGGATTTGAAAAAGTTCTAAAATAAAGACACCTTCATTGAGAATAGTAGTCAGTTGTCACAAGCACCTAGTGTGTTATTTATGATCATCAGTAATGTCTGCTGATTTGCAAAGCATGTTAAGAAGCTTTGTGTGGAAACAGTCACATGGTGATGAACTGGCGTAGGTATTATTACATTCTGATATTAAATTACACTTTACAGTGTATCTGTAGGGTTGCATCTAATCCAACAATATAACATTTGCTAAGCAAAAGTACTTTAATGTCTTTTCTAGGCAAGTAAATGGCAGAGCAAGTGTACATTATTCTCAACAGGGAAATTCAAGTATAGTTTGCTGCTGCCGACGAGAAGATTAAATAAAGAAAATCCAATTTAATATATCAATGTTCTAGCACTAACCTGTAGTGAAAACAGAATTCTGAAATAAGATATTCGTCACTGTCTTCAGGAATATGGACTTGCACAATTTAAGTCCGTCAAAATGCCATGTCTTCTTTCATTTTTTATAAAAATTACGTGTTAATTTTTTTTTTTTATAAAACAACTGCACTTTCACCCATGGACAACAGATGTGCAAGGAAAGACAAGTTTGTCTCTAATGACAGGAATATCATTATTTGAGCACTTAGTAGTGTTAAATACATGAATAACCAGCAGACATTATCTAATTAAAACATCCCTGCAGCCTTAAACAGTAGGCTATTTTGTGAGGATTTTAGTGCAGAAAAGTGAAAGACAGTTTCAACAGATAACCCAGTGTTGCACAGCTAGTAAACTACAGAGCCAGATTCAAACCTGTGCCCCACAACTTCAAAGTGAATCAATCCCTTTATCTAGAATTTACACTTGCAGGTGCATGACTCCTATTCATCATCTCTAGCATTTTTACGCAATACATATATTAGGATTAATGAGATTACAGGGGAAATTTTACATGTTTCCCTTGTGTGATTTTACATAAAATTCAATAGCTAAAATTTGGTGATTTTAATTTAGATAACTCCCTTTAAAATTTTACTATTTTTATCTAACAAATGTTTTGATGTCAATAAGACAAGTATAGAAGTAGTGATAAAGAAAGAAGTATGACTTGTTTCTGAACTTCTAAATTCATTACTAATATTGCAATAAATTCTTAAAAATACATATATATTCAAACTGGGGTTAATAACTAGACATAAATGTATTTTAGTATTTACTTAGTTGAAATGCTGTATAAAGAAATATCTTAAAATTGTATTATCTTTCAGTTGCTATAATAATCAGTATATTTTTTCTATTAAATGTCATATAGATTAACTTGGAAATGATTTCAAAATGAACTTTACCTATTGGTTTCACAAAATATTTAGCTGTACTAGACATGTAAGAACATATTAAATTAGATGAATAATTTATTTCCTAGCATATTAATTCACAAAACCTCATCAAGAACAAAAATAAACAAACAAAAGACCCAACTCATCGAAACAATCTCTGTAATAAGACTGCTAATTTGTTTCTTTAATACCTCAGCATCTCTTTCCAACTTCATTGGAAATCAAATACAACCAGGTTGTGGTAAGTGCTAATCAAAAGACAATAGAAATAGAATTTGTATGAATGTTTATTGCAATTTCCCTCATAGGTTATGTATCATTTATATCTGAACTATTAAGTATTCAACTTTCCTAAGCTTTATGGAGGAAACCATAAATGTTTTTCTCACCAATTTCTTACACAAAGCTGGAAACTCAAGCTTAAGTCAGGAGGTTGATTTCTCCTACACAAGAAACAGTATGATTCTTTTCACACCCCTGCCAGAGGCAATTATGGCTGTATTTAATTCCCAAATATACAGTTCTTTGAACTCCTATTCACAATCTCAGAGGGAGAAAATAAAATGAAGTGCTTTTATCATAATACAGTATTTTTGTTATTAAGACTTAACTTTTTTAAAGAAGTTTTAAGTTCACAGAAAAATGGTGGGGAAGGTACAGAGATTTCCCTTATATCCTGCACCCAACACATGAATAGCTTTCCCCATTATCAACATCCCCAGCAGTAGTTATTTGTTATCAATATAACTGATGAACCTATACTGAGAGTTCATAATTGCCCAAAGACCACAGTTTATGTTATATTGCATTCTTGATGCTGTACATTGCATGAGTTTAGAGAAATGTATAATATGTATTCATTACTACAATATCATACAAAGTATTTTAACTTCCCCAAAATCTTTTGTGCTCCACATATTTATCTCTTCCCATCTACCAATTCCTGGAAAGCACTGATTCAGTCTATCCATAATTTTGCCTTTTCCAGAATGTTATATAGTTGAAATCACACACTATGTAGTCTTTCAAATTATCTTCTTTCAGTTAAAGTGTCCTTCATGTCTTTTCATGGTTTGATAGCTCACTTCTCCAAAGAAGATATGCAAATTGCCACTAGGCACAAGAAAAAATGCACTAATCTGAGAAATGCATATCAAAACCACAATGAAATATGGTTTACTCAATGGAAAATAGTATGGAGTTTACTCAAAATATCAAAAATAGATCTTCCAATGATCCAGCAATTCCATTTCTAGGTCTCTACTGAATGAATATAAAAACACTAATATGAAGGGATATATGCACTTGAACGTCCATTGCAGCACTCTTACAAGAAAAAAGCTGTGGAAACTACCTAAGTGCTCAAGGACAGAGAAGTAGATTAAGAAGATATGGTATAAATACACTATGAAATACTAAACTATATAAAAAAAATATGAACTCTTGCCATTTGTGACAAGTTGGATGGAACTGGAGGGAATTATGCTAAGTGAAATAAGTCAGGAGAAGAAAGACAATTTCTTAGATGATTTTGCTCATATGTGGAATATAGAGAAATAAAACAAAAATGTGAAAATTAAATAAACAAACCCTAGACACATGTCTGCAGAACTGAAGCTACTGGGGAAAGAGCAAACAAAGTGCTAGGGAGAGAGCCCAATGGTCTATGGAGCTATGAGTGTTTGGGGCGTGCGCACGGTGCCATATAATCCCAGGAAGTGTGAACCTATTCCTTTAAATCATATACAGTACTGTAAACAAATTTTGCCTCAATAAAAACAAACAAAAGTACCCATAAAAATGGCACATTTCATCCAGTTTATCAAATTTGTAGGCACCAAGCTGTTAATATATTCCTTTATGAGGCTTTTAATATCCATAGGATATATTCATAGTGATATTCCTTCTTTCATTATTGATATTAGTAATTTTTGTCCTCTCTCCATTTTGTTGCTGTTGTTGTTGTTGTTAGCCTGGCTAGAAACTTACTGATTTTATTGAACATTTCAAAGAACCAACTTTTGGTTTAGTTGATTTTCTCTATTGATGTCCTGTTTTCAATTTCATTGATTTCTGCTGTAATTATTATTTCTTTTCTTCTGCTTACTTGGACTTCATGTACTCTTCTTTTTTCCAGTTTCTCTATGCATAAACTTAGATTATTCATTTTAAACTTTTTTTTCCTTTTCTAATATATGTATCAACGCTATCAATTTCCCTGTAAGCACTGTTTTCACTATAGCCCCAAAATTTGATTAATTGGTGTTGTGGTTAGTTTAGTTTAAAATATTTCTAAATTTCCTTTGAAATGTCTCCTTTTGATACAGGTTATTTGGCAATATGTTCTTTAATCTCCATATATTTTGGGATTTGCCCATTATCTTTCTTTTATTGATTGCCAGTTCAGTGCCATTTTGATCTGAAAACTGACATTGCATGATTTCTGGTTTTTGTTTTATTTTAATTTGTGAAGGTGTTTATGTCCCAAAATGTGGTCTGTCTTGGTGAATATGCCATGTGAGCTGAAAAGATGTGCATTCTGCTAGTAGAGGATGAAGGAGTTTATAGGTGTCAAACATATCAAGTTGAATGATGATGCTATTTAGCTCAACTATGTCATTACTGATTTTCTGCCTGGTGGGTCTGTCCATTAACGATAAAGGGGTGGGGAAGTCTTTAACTATGGTACTGCCTTCATATATTTCATTAGAATAAAGTTTTTAGTGTTTCTTTCATTATTATACTTTTGACACAAAAATATATATTTTTATAATGATTGTCCAGTTGACACTTCTAACTCCAAATACACATGATAGACTAGTTTTTAGGTTTTTTAATGTTAGAATATTAGTTTTCTCATGTAAAATTTTGTTCTAAAAATTTTAAAACTTTTAAATAATCTCCTTTGCATTTCACAAACAAAAGATATTGCTTTACTTATTTTCATTTTTTGTCATCTTTGATGTCACAAATCCACTTATGCTGAGAAATGTGAAGAAATTTTATACCAAGACAATTCTTTGGCTCATTTTTAACACCTAATTGGACTCTGTTTGGCATGAACTACTCATTTATGTCACTCATTTCCACATGTCTATAAAGAATACTGGAAATGTTTCCTTCTTTACCTGTATCTTGATTTGTATACGACTGCTTTTCCCACATATATACTCTCTGGTATATATTCTTACCATTTATATTATATCAAACATAACACATATATATATTACATTATATCATATCACTTTATTAATTACAATTGTTTATAACTAAGTAAACTCTACAAATTTAATGTTAAGAAAGCTTTTATACTATCAATACAACCCCCAATACACCCCCAAGATCTAAAAATACTGTATATGTAAAGTTGGATGGTTTTACCAAGTTTTCTTTTTTTTTCCCAACTCAAAGGTTTAAGAATCCCCCAATATCATATCTAAAATCTTTCTTTAATGATGTAATAGCTTAACATTTTATCTATCATTCAATTTTTCTACACAAAGAAATCACCAAGCAAGTCTGTGGTTAAGGTCATTCTCATGCAGTATGGGCAGAAGAAATAACTCAATGCTGACTACCAATAGATTTATAAAGATATATTTATCTTTGTATATATACTGTATTTATAAAGATATTATAGTCAGAGTACTGGTTTATAATTCTAAAAGAGAACATTAAGTTCATGACTAAGAAGTAGATAAGTTAATTTGATAGTTAATATATTTGCTTGTTTTCTTACTTTTTATCAGTAGCACAAAAATTAAATATCTTATTCTCCATAAAATGTAAGTAGCATTTAAATAAAAAGAGTGAAGGAAACAAGCAAAATTCTATTTAATAGTATAATTTTGGCAAAAAATTACAAATTCTATAATTTAAAGTATTTAAATTGTTGGTTATTGATCCAAATATGATTTCCCCCCATGGCTATTCTTTAGCATTATTTATTTCCTACAACAAAATGACATTAATTGAGCATAAACTGATCAATTGATAAAACTCTAGCACAATGATGCTACAGAATATGACCCATAGGTCATTTGGATTCACTGATCTATAAAAGGAACCACAGTACATCATATGAGATTATGAGAATTTAATGTTGAAGTGTGCTGGACAAGTCCCCTTTTAAATGCTGGATGTGGTATAGGTTAGGACGTAAGGAGTAGGGAGTCAATAATACAAACTGGTGCTGTGCAATATAGAGAGGTTTCAGATCAAGATCCAAACATAAATGTTTCTTCCTGCTAGAAAGTATTGAAAAAATGGCAGAGTGTTTACTGGTTATATGGAGACAGCTAATTCCATGTAGAGGTTAAAACTGTTAACAGCCTCTGAGAACTCAACCTGTGTTTCTGTTTTTAAGTTTGTTTGTTTGGTACCAAATTAAGCAGTTAGTGAACAATTTGTGAAGGATATTTAAAGAAAATGAAATTTTTACATAGAAATAATAAAGATTCAAATCTAAATGTTTATATTGATATATTGAGCACATGAAAAATAAAGTAGATTTTGTACAACTAATAACTGGGGCCTGAAATCAAAGGGGAAGTGTTACCATCATTGGTAAGACATGTAGAACTACAGTCCCCAAAGAAGTCTACATCCTAATTCCTAAATATAGTACCTTACAAGGAAAAAAAAGATTTTGAAGTTCAGTCCCACAAATAACAATCCTGCTGACACTTGATTTTACTCCTTGATCCATAAAATAATAAATTTGATCCTGTACTAGTGGACAGACAGAATTTGCTACAGTTGCAATAAGAAACATCACTGGCCATAAAAGAAAATTATCTTGGATGTGTACACACACACACACACTCACTCCGACTCTGTTAGACTAGGACTGAATAATACTAGTCATCAATTGTTTTGTAAAAATAGTTAAGATAATATCCACTGTATATTCTTTGTACATTATTCTGAATAAGGAGAATAAAATGAAAATCCTTCCATTTTCAACGAAGTGTTTTGTTTTATTTACATTCACCAGGTCACTAGTTTTAAAAATGAATGAATAACAAGAACCTGTAGTGTGTGTACAACTGCTGAGCAGTGAACCAAGTTTCTAGTTGTCAAAGTGCACATTGGAAAGTGCACATTGGACTTTAAAGCCTACAAAGCTAGAGTTTGTGTTTTATTAACTCTCTCAACCCCTAAAACAAGGCACAGATTTACAGATTATGGCATGAATAAGGTCTCATTCAAAGTTTGTTGATCTCAATTCAACAAGGTAATAAAAACTAAGTAAACAATAGTTTCTATATAATTTTCTTTTCAGCCATTCTGGGTATGATATCTATTATCTTAGGTGTGTTTGTTTGTGAATGTAGTGCAATTGTATAGTTGTGTGTACTCTACCAGCAGGTGACGATTGTGGTTTCTTCTTCTGTAGTAGTAAAGGATTTCTTTAAGACAATTATTTCACATTTAATTAATACCTAACCAGAAATAACAGTGAGGTCTTTCTTCATGATCTAGTGGAAGGAAATACTAGACTTCATCAAAATCTTCCTCACATAGCATCCATAACAATATAGAGAAATCAATGCTTGTTACAACTTAAGTGAGGTTATGTGACAGTAATGATGATGATGATCTAATAAAATTATTCTTTTTTGTTACATTTTATAGTCTATGAACAAAACATCAAAACATAAATTTACACTTACAAGTAAAACAATGGCATGGATTTTAAAAAAAAAGATTAATAGACTCTATTAATATTTGGCATATATATATATATATATATATATATGTAAAACTGGGGCCTGAAATCAAAGGGGAAATGTTACCATCAGTGGTAAGATATGTAGAACTATAGTCCCCAAAGAAGTCCA
Source organism: Talpa europaea (assembly GCF_964194135.1). Taxonomy (NCBI): domain Eukaryota; kingdom Metazoa; phylum Chordata; class Mammalia; order Eulipotyphla; family Talpidae; genus Talpa; species Talpa europaea. The sequence continues at coordinate 54,789,439 of NC_140068.1, read as the reverse complement.
TGTCCTAATTCCTGAATATAGTATCTTACAAGGAAAAAAAAAAATTTTGAAGCTCAGTCCCACAAATAACAATCCTGCTGACACTTGATTTTACTCCATATATAAGCACAAATGTCTGGGCTATAAAAGACACTTGGTGTTAAACTGTACATAATTATTATGTTATAATCTAGTTGCCCAAATAGATACAAAATAGAATGGAACAAATAAGATTAACATTCTCATATAAGTGCTAAATATCTCACTGCAAGCCACAGAAACCAAGAAAACCTAAAAGTCTCGTACTGCTTAGAATTGAGATGAGATAGACTTAATCCAAAATATTAACAATTTTAGTGCATCACCTTTCCTAGTAAGAACTATCCAACTATTGTCTCATTTTCTTTTTTTTTTTTTAATAGAGGCATGCTTTATTTATTTATTTGTTTGTTTGTTTTGTTTATACATGCACTGGGTACAGTCAGAAGAGCAGGGGAGGGTGAGAGAATTCACCAGAGCCAGAGCGGGGAGCAGAGCAGGCAGAAGGACCGAAGTACACTGCTGAGGGGAGCAGCGGGCGGCAGGAGAGGTCTGCGTGCCATGTGGGACCCTCCTCCAGTGGCCGGGGAGCAGCCGGGGATCGAACCGGCGCCGCAGAGGCTGCGGGCAGCTTCGCAACCCAGCGCTCAACCGCTGCGCCACCGGGGAGGCCCCTATTGTCTCATTTTCTCCATTAAAATCCCAGTTCTGGTCCCAGTATTCTGTCTTCAGTAATAAGCAAGTAATTAATCAAACCCCCCAAGAACAGTTAAAAGAAGTCCCTTTATAAACTTATGTCTGTAGTGTAATTATAGGTCTTCCTACCCTGCTATTTTTCTCAGGACCTATGTACTCACATATGGGCAGGGATAGTAACTGCCACCACCAAGGAGCTGAAACAGATTTCTGAAAGGATGCCTAGTCATTCTGCCTTCCCAGACCTCTTCTATTTAGATCACCCTTCTTAAAACTGTGTTTTGTTCCTCCTTATATTCTATCATTCTATCCTGAGTACAGCATGACAAAACATTCTGTTATAACCTCTTCTGTGTCACAATATTGTGCAGCAAATTTTCTTTTTTTTTAAGATTTAATTTTAAAGATTTATTTATTTATGCATACAAGAGCTGGGGTACAGGCAAGAGATGAGGGGGTGAGAGGATCCACCAGAGACAGAGCAGGGAACAGAACAGGAAGACTGACTGAAATACACTGCTGAGGGGAGCAGCAGGCCAGACAGGAGAGGTGTGCCTCACCATGTGGTTTCTCCCTGGCGGGCAGGAGATAGAACTCAAGCTGCAGAGGCTGCAATTGCTTCGTAGTGTGGTGCTTAATCCCTTGCACCACCAGGGAGGCCAAAGATTTATTTATTTATGCATACAAGAGCTGGGGTGTAGATCAGAGATGCCGGGGGTGAGAGGATTCACCAGAGACAGAGTGGGGAACAGAACAGGCAGATCTACTGAAATACAATGCTGAGGGGTGCAGCAGGCGAGACAGGTGAGGTCTGCTGTGCCCTATGAGTCACCTCACTGGCTGGGGATCAAACTTGTGCTGCAGTGGCTGCGGATAGCTTCATTGTGCTGCATCTTAACCCCTTCCACCACCAGGGAAGCCCCATGCAGCAAAATTTCTCAGAAGCAAAGAATTGAGGTTGCTGTTGCTACTTTTTGTTTACATTTAAATCAATTTTACAATAAGGTATTTTCCAAATAGCTTGAATAGAAATCTATAAGTCATTAAAGCTAGTGAAAGATGAGAATAAAGCTTGCTTTCAAAGGGATCAAAATGTTGAGGTGTGAAGTTATACTACCAAACTTATATATTTTGTAAATGAATGGGAAATCAATAGAATGTTGATGGAAAACAAAACTAAAATCAAAGAGACCAAAATAAAGCACAACACAAATAAAATAGGATAAAATAGTAGGCAATTTTTTTTTTTTGCCATTATAATCATTTTTCAAATTAGGACATAAGTGAAGATGGTGTTGTGTATAGCGAGAGAGACAAAGAGACAGACAATAGTTTATTCAGCCTAAACACTGAAATATAATAAAATGTGTGTTTAGTTGATGAAAGTTATCTATAAACCTGCCGGAAACACTATTAGAATGAGTTGACCTCTATGACAGGGAGCTGGCAGAGGGTTCTGATCATGTCAGCCCCACCCCCAGCTTCTGCTCACACATTTATGTGCCAATAGATATTTGATCCTACTTTATTTCTTCATCTAATTAACCTGCCTCATTTGGAGCACAGGGCAAATGAAATTATTTCACCAAATATTTTATGTACAAAAGCCAAACTGTATTTTATGCAACACTATCCAGAAAGTTAAAATAATAAACCTTTGCTACTATTTCTGTGTGAAAATGACCACCAAGCATATTTAATGGAAAGGATATTCTTAAGAATTCAATTAAAAACTGTTTCCATGTTGGAGAACAATACTTATTTCTTATCATAGCTGCAATATGCAGACATGTGTAATATATAATTCACATATATTCGATACGTTGTAATCTTATTTAAGAAATTAAATGTAAGACTTATTCTTACCCCACATCCCTCCATTCCACTTCACAAGCATTCTGCCAATATAATGAGATATCTTGCCACACTGAAGATGAATCTAATACTTAAATTACCTATTTTTCATAAAGCATGGACTATACACTACACAAATTCCTTCATGCTCAGCAAATGAATGAGTGATAAATTCTCCATCTGGACGTTCAAAAAAATTATAGGAGAAAAAGTGGTTCTTAGCATAGTTCGGTCACCCTGTTTCACCTGAGACCCGAGGGACCCAAGAATCCAGTGCAAACTCCCTTCTGAGAGTTTCCCATGTGTCCCCATGTTCCCACAAACTGACAACTTCTGGAAAAACGAAATAACCACTTAAGAATTTGTCCCACCAAAGTGGGTATGAACTGGCCTGCTTGACTGAGCTAACACAGTTTCCATCCCATGAACAGTTATTGAGAAAGCTCCTCTGATGCTACAGAGAAAAGAAGTAGCAGTGGGATAGAGATTGAGGGTGATTTCTCTAAGACACATTGCTTACTTTTCTATATAGTTCTTCAGTTTTTCACCTTTTTTTACTCTGTTCATCTGAAGAATATCTGGTAGACGTGACAAATGAATTTTGTTCCAATTCTCAGGTATTTCTAAAAAGCCTGCTTAAAGACCAGATTAAAAAAAGATGCATGGAGTTGACTTTGTTTTTGAGTCAGCACACTCAGTTGAAGAGTAAACACCATCTCTATAAAATATTTACCCAGGATAGCTGCAAAGGCCATATGCAACCCACCATTGATGTTTCACCTGCTGGGTGAAGTTGAAACAGTAGGCACAGAGATCATCGGTAAGTGCTTTCATGGCCTTCTGTGAATCACTGCTTATTCTCGGACCCGACAGACTGAATGTGGTTTTACTTACTGGAAAAAGGTCTATGCCAATAAGGGACCCACAGTTACATCTGGCCAAGGACAAGGATGAATGCCTTCCTGGATTTATTGGTAGTTCAGCAGAACAGTGGAAACTGAATGACTCAGAAAGAGGGTGTGGAAGGAAGGAAAGCACAGAAGCTTAGAGGAGAGGCCTTGTATATTGTCTTGGCCAAAAAAATCAGTGTGGGAGCTCAGAGTTCAGCTTCAGGAGAGGTCAAGGTAGCATGCCTTTGTGACCTCAGATAAGGCTTTTCTCAGAAAAGAGATTTGAAGGATTAATTCCAACATATCTGGAGAGATAGGAGTAAACATACCCCTGTTATAGGACAGGGAGAGGGGTAGCCCAAGCCCCGCAAACCTGCCTATTCTAAATGGGTTCTGCCATCCGCCGCATCAACACAAAACATATGAGACTTTAATGGGAAGGAACTTTAATAAAACTAGGAAACAATACAGGTAAGGCAAAGAGTCTAGTTTCTAAATGAAGCACCCAAAGTTACCCGTCCCCTCGTGGGTGAAAGTCCATCCATATGGGATTGGCCCAGAGCAAGGTCCCAAAGCCTGCCACAAGTCTAAAGCATCTTCCAGTGGGGACCCACAGAAAAGAGTCAGAAACAACCAAACAAGCCCGGAAGGAAAGGAACAAAATCAACATCAAGATAAAAGCTGCAATTGTCACCTCCCCACGGGTCTCACCCACATCTGTGTCACCCTGTCCACGACCAAAAGACAAGCGCAGTTTTTTCACGTGTCTCTAGGCTCCATGCGCCTCCTCCAGGTCTCCTGGCTCCATCCTGCTTCCTTCCTCAGTCTCTTCTGCAGCTTCTCCTCTTCCTGCTCAGCTCCACCCTTCCTTGGGTGGGGCAGGGAACCTGGAATCTCCCCCTTTCCTGGGGACCACCCTGTTACAATCCCCCCTTTTAATTTTTATTCCACCATAAATACACCTCATATTTACTAAGTTTTCCTTGACATAATAATACTCATGATTTTTTTGCATTTTGCTCTAAATCCACAAAGTTTTCTTGTTTTGGTGACCAGGATCTGCAGCAAGGTTGTAATTTTTTTTCCAACAAAGCTAACTTGTGTTTGCATTTTCTCTCCCCTTGATACCAACACAGCATAAAAATAGTGGTAGTAATCTTTTAGTACTTATCTCAGAGTCTGTTTTTGCATAACTTCCATAGGGATTTTGTTTAAACTGAAAAAATTGGACATAAGTTTCATTGTGTGGCTTTGTGTGGAGCTCTTCCAGAAAGTTGAAACAGAGCTAAACCAAGAAGAGGAGAACCTGTTTGCCTTGTTTGTAAGGTTCCAGAGACCTCCAAAGAAGGTGAGGAAGCTTGCCTCCATTGGCAGGACTGGACAACCCGGCCAACGAAAAGTCCCTGGTACCCTCGAGAAGAGGAAAGCCCAGGTGGAGTCTGATGAGACCAACTTCTTCCAGAAGCCTACATCGACCGGATGCCAATGGTTCGCTCTGATCCTATATGGAGTATTTCAACAAAGCCAGCTAAAATTGCTGCTTAGTTATTCTGCCCTGTGATTTTATGCAAAAATAGGCAAAATGGTTTAAAAGTAGACTTAATTTGTAAACTTTTGCTATGCTGTTAAAGTTTGGGATCAAGGTTGAGAAAATTCATTTTTGCATAAGTTGAACCATTTTAACTTTTTTTCCTGTGATTTTGACATATCTGCTGTCTTGTTCTGGCTAATGCCTCCAGATGTTTTCTTTCGGCTGGGACTGATGAACTGTTTTTCCAGGAATGGAGGACTTTTGCTTTCCGCAATGGACAATACCTGGAGGGATTCGTTTTCTTTCAGACTGGAACCCTGGAAAACTTTCATCTGAGACTGTATCCCAGCATCCATATGTTTGATCTTCATCACCATGGAAATGGTGGCAAAAAGTGAAAGGGGGGAATTGTTAGGGGGAAGTGATGTCCTGAGTTAATCCCATACAGGCTTTGTGGACTCCACCCCCACTCCAGACTAAAGCCATCAAGACTCTGGGAAAGACAAATCCCATCACCACCAAGGGAGGGTGGCTGGGACCTGAGGGTGGAGTTGGGCAGCCAGGTTGATTATAAAAAACCAAACACGTGGGCCTTGGGCTCTCTGGCTCGCGATCGCTCGCCTCCTGGCTTCACTGCTCCTGGCTGCCCAACTCTGAGAGCGCCATTTTGGGATTCCTAATCGGCAAATCGGGTAGGACTCATTTAAAACTTTGTCTCCCACTTTTCTCCCAGAGCTGTACATTTCCTCATTTCCCCTTCCCTTTGTAAATAAACCTTTTATTAACCTTTCACGTGTGCCTGCAGTAGAGCATTGATAAGTCCTTTTAAGCGCGCGGGTGAGGACCCACAGTCAGGTACCCCGTTTTGTATCGGGGTTGCTCTACAACACCCCCAGTGAAAGAGAGATGAAGTGTCGGGGCCCGGACCTGAGGCCCAGACCTGAACATCCGGGTTCTTGCCTGAAGCAGGTACTGAATGTTAGCTCCAGGGAAGGTTTCAAGTTTCCTATTGTGACGACTGAACCTTTCCCCCTGCTTGCTACTGTGGCTTGTTTGCATTGGTGGTCTCTCCTTGCTAGAGATAACGAGAGACCTCCTCCTCTGAACCCTATATAACATTGTACACATTCCTGAATAAATGAGACTGGCGATGATCCTGGCTTTGTCTCCACTCCTCCTCGCGTACCCCTGTCCCATACCAAGCCCCTGCTTCCTCCCCCGGGTACCCCGTTGATTTGCCCGGCTGGCCCGGACAATGAAGTATCCAGATAAAACTAAAACTAAAATACTTATTTTTTTTCACATTAGAATAATTTGTTTAAGTAATACTGGTTTACAACACTGTATACGATTCAGAGGTATAGGGTCACACTCTTCAGGTGTGTTAACACATCACACCCGCCACAAAGGCACCCACAGTCCTCCATCACAGTCCACTGGGACCCCACCACACTTGGCTTGCCCTTCTCCCCTCCTTCCCTTCTGGTAGCTTCATGCCTACAGTCAGATTCCTAGGTTTTTGTTATTGGTTGCATTTTGTCTTAACCTTTGTTTTGTTTCTCTATATTCCACCAATAAATGACACTATCTGGTGTTTGTCTTTCTCCTTCTGATCTCTTGCTTAGCATAATGCCCTCCAGCTCCATCTCGTTTGAGGAAAGGTCAAGAGTTTCTCTACTTTTATAGTGGAGTGGTATTCTATTATGTATATAATACACATATACATAATATGTATAATACATATATACATGCTCTATATTATGCATATGTGTACATACATAATACATATAATGCATTATATATGCATATAGTATATATAATGTATATTTATATTACACATATACATAATCCGCATATACATAATATATAATACATATACATAATCCACTCATTTGTTCTTGGGCACTTGGGTTGTCTCCATATGGTACCCTGGGCAGCCTTCTCTGGGTTTGCAGACCTGCATCTACACAGTCTTTGGGCCGAGCTTTCAGTGCTGCCTCACAGCATCAGCTCAAGCCCTGAGGGACTTGGAAGAAGGCCGACGCTGCTTAGCATATGGCATCGTCTCCTTCACCCGGAACCCTGACTGCCAGGCTCACCCCAGTGCCTCTGCACCCTTCTCCCCACAGTTATTACTACTCCTCTGTCCAGGGCAGCTAGGTAAACATGAAAGCACGGGCTTGCGCTGCCATTTTCTGTTCTGCCTCAGTTTCCAGGCGCCTGTCTCCACTCACCTTTTGGTGTAGAGTTGAATTTCCTCAGCGTCCTTCTGCCAAGGTCAGTGTAGGTCTCAGATGTCCAGGAGATGCTCCAGGTGTACCGGGCTCCACAGGAGCCTCCTGAAAACGAGCCCCACAGCCGGGGCTGTGGGGCAAACTGGCTTTTTTCCCACCACCACTAAGGGCAGGGCGGAAGCCCTTAGAAAAGCAGCGGTAGTTTTCCCCTTCTGCCCAGAAGTTTCTGCCTGTGGGCAGCCCCACCAAGGACCACAGGCCGGAGTTTCCTGCTGGCCACCCATAGCGGGGCATTTGGGCAGGGCCCAGGCTGCCCTGCAGCAGTAGGCCCGGGAGATGGCTACGTGGAGGCCCCCCCGCAGAGGCGGGGCTCGATGGTGGGCTGGGTTTGAACACCAGAGGGGCGCCCCCTGGAGGCTCTGGGGCTAGACCCCAGAAGCTGCTTGCAGGCAGTGCAAACGGTAGAGGGTAGAGGGCATTTTACTGCCTTCCTTCCACAAGTGGTCCCACTGGGGTTCAGGCTGCAGGTAGAGGCAGCAATGATGGGCAGCAATGTTTCCCTTACCACACTGCCACAGGGCCTGCAGCCCCACTGGGACTGCAGAGGCAAGGTTGCCCTGCGCAAGAGCAAGCTTGAACATAGGAGGCAACAGCCACTGGCTCAGGGCTGCAGGGAAAGATGGGTCCCCATTGGGCCAGCTACAAAGCTGTGGCTCCTTGGAATTCACGAACCTATGAGGCAGGGCAGGCTGGGTCTATGCAAGCACCATTTTATATTTGTTGCTTAGATCACAGAATTGACAACTGAGATGCAAACAAACAAAAAAAAAAAAAACAAAAAACAACAGTGTTCATCAGCTCATTAGCTAAATAGTGGTACCCAATGGGTTGATTGGTCCCAAAATGGTCCAGTCTTTCATTTAGAATTGAAAATCGTCCTATCAGGCAGGTATTAACCGTGGGGTGGGGGTGGGGAGAGATGGAGAAGAAACTCTAAAAGAGGATATAAGGCAGGGCAGGAGGTGGCTTAAGACTCTCACTCTGATTCTATTCTTGGCCTCCAAAGAAGAAAGAGCATCCAGCAGTTAACCTCTGAATAAAGAAGAGTAACCAAAAATCTTCACAGACCAGGCAGCTGCACCTGCCTCAGGTCCTTCTGCTGACCTCACCTGAAAGGAGAACCAAAGGTCCTGGATGTGGCAACATCCAGGTTGTGGCGACATCCAGGTTGTTGGGTTAACAACCCACAAAAAGCTATAATGCTGCTATTTTTTTTTTTTTGTGGGCTAACAACTCACAAAAAGCTGTAATGCTGGTATTTCTAACACTACCTCCTAGTGAACAGCACTACTGGCCAGTGCTGCCCAGCACTGTTGACAGGTGACCAGTTCTCTGTGTCCAGGCCATTTTTGAGAGCTGTTAATATGGCATGTCTAATCATCCAGCACTGCCTGCTGGTGTTGCTGCCTCTGTTGCTGTCTGGTTCAGCATCCAGTGTTGTCCAGCTTGACCTTCAAACTCTTGCTGTGTGCTGCTGCTGTCATATCAGTGGTCCCACCTGAGAGAACTTCTAGCTGGTCTGAGCTCTAGGCCCTCATCGATGGAACAGCACCATCTTGAATGAGCAGCCTTTTATTTGGGACTTCTACACACTGTGGACACTATCTGGAGTGAGACAGCAGCCACCTGTGGCCTTAGAAACTCTTAATCCCCTGTTTGTAAAATAAACCTTATTGCTGTTGTTACCTGGGTCTGAGTGGTCTTGCAATTGCAACTGCCCTTAATGGCCATAACCCTCTTTCATTCCCAGTCCAGTGTCCCTCTGGACCAGTTTAGATTATATTTCTGGGAGTGAAATAGGAAACCTCCTCTGTGCTCTCCTCCCCTAGTTACCTCTGTGACTTAGCTACTTATTTTTATTATCGGAGGAACTCTTAACATGTCACTGATGCCCAGGTCTTACCACAAATCAATCAAATCCAAATCTTTGGGATGGAGACCAGACATCAGGATTTTTAAAATCTTCCCAGGTGATTCCAATATAAATCCTACATTGAGAACATCTAGACTGAGGAGAGAAATAGAATATACCATCAAATGTTAAACAGGCACTAGGAAATTTGAGAAATCAATGAGCAATAATATGTTTAAAAATTAACTTGATTTTAAATTTCAAACTTCATATGACTGAAAATAGTATGGTAAACAATAGAAAAATATTATAAAAGGAAAGCATTATCATTTGACAGTCACACATATTCTGTTAACATCTGTGTTGGGCTGACTATAATGTTAAAATACAATGCTGGAATGCAATTAAACTTCTCTGCAATGCAAAGTATGACTTCAATTCAGTAATTCATAGTTTCACCAGCATTTGAAAATCAAATTTGTCCAAGTATTCATAATGACAATCTTTCCCTTCACATAAATCAGGGCTGTTCATCTCCAGCACTAGGGACATTTGGGGTCTGTTTATCAACATCCCTGACTTCTACCAATTAGATATAAGTATCACTACCACCCCCATTTGTGACAGTTAAGAATGTCTTCAGAAATTGTCTGGGGACAAAATCAACCTGTTTGAGAACCACTGTGTTAAATGGACTATCAAATATATAACACTTTGATCAATATTTATTTTAACTGGTTTCATTTAAGTATATTTCCTGGATTCAAAACGAGAAGTAAGGAAACAAAGACTGATTTCAATTTAAACGGTGTTTAATTTAAAAAAAAAAGACATTTTAAAAAATGTTAGAACTCACCTGTTCTGAAGAATAAGACTGTAGACCGCTAAAATACTTGGCATTGAGTCTCTTTGAAAGAAACAATATTGGAAGAAATACGGTTTTGTATGTATTGTGACTCTGAAAGATTAGAGCAGAACTGAGAGGGTAGTGTCCACTTAACTCAGTGCATCTCACACCAACCTACAACTGTTTAATGATGAGGACATCAGACACATATATTACAGTGCAGCAGTAATATCAACATTTGACCTCATAATAGTGTCATATTTTAGTTTTATCTCTATAGATTATTGAACTCATTTTAATAAACACACAATGGCCATAGAGTAATTGCTGAGAATTATGCTGAATGCTAGGAGTATCAATATAAATATTAAATATTTCTGAACCTTAAAGATTTCACATTCTGTCAGAGTAAGACCATAATTTAGACTAAAAATCTCTGCAATTGTCTAGTTTCAAAATATAGAATGTAAAGATTATTTAAAAAATATGAGGATTTAATCAACATTTGGAAACTGGATTTAGTGATGACATTTATCTAGGAGGTGAATTTGGGCTCTGAGGGAAGGGTAACCTTTGCTGAACACCTATTTTATATATTCCCAAATTGTGATTTGTTTTGTTCTCATGAAAATATTGTGAGGTTAAGATTATCTCTGTTAAAAATAGAACATTGAGACTCAGAGAACTGAAGCAGCTACCTAAGATCACTCATGATTCCAACCAAGAACTTTCTGGTATCAAAACCCACCATCTCTGGAATTAATTGCATACTTAAAGAAAATGGCAAAAATAAGAAAGTGCATAGAAAAACAATTAGTTCCTTACCCAAACTTACATATTGTTAAGTTTGCCTCATTTACTTTGCCATATTATTATTCTCTACACATATGTGTGTGTATAGAGAGAGATATTGAGAGTGATTAATAGTATAAGTATTAATGTCTTTAATGTAATAAGTATTAATGTGTTATAATAAATATTCTATATTTATATAATATATACTAAATGATATAAATACATAATACATCTATAAATATGTCATACATATTTCTATATCATAAATTAATATATATCATATATAAAATAGATTTTGTGCACCATTCAAGAATTAGTTGTATACCTAACCCAAATTTTTGTTTGTTTGTTTGTTTGTTTTTTGTGGGACCCTCGCCGGCAGCTGGGGAACCAAACGGCGTTGCAGAGGCTGCAGGCAGGCTCGCAGCCCAGCTCTCAACGGCTCCGCCACCAGGGGAGGCCCTACTTAACCCAAATTTTTACATTCTTCCTAAGAACAAATATAACCACAAGTATAACCACATCACCACAAAATAAAAGATATCTACCTCAGAAAATTTTAACATTAATACAGTGCTTTTATATAATTTCTAATTCACCATATTTTATTTTATATAATTTCTAATTCACCATATTCTAATTTTTCCAATTGACCAGATAATGTTCTTTATAATGAAATTAGTCTCTAGTACAAGATCCAGTTTGAAATCAGGTATTGAATTTGTTATGTCTGTTTCATCCTCTTTGATCTAGAACATTTCCATAACCTTCCTTTGTTTTTTGTTTGGTTTTGTTTTTTGTGAAATTGGCACCTTTGTGGAATATAGCCTCTCCTGTCTCCCTGAAATATTCTTCATTTGGAATTTGTCTGAGGTTTCTTCAGAGAGCCTCAGCTGTGTTGCTGGCTGGAATACTGTCATTGCGAGGGTTGTCCTTTCCAGGGCTCAAATGTGAGGCTAGGGATGACCTTCTGCCTTTTATTGGTGAAGCTAATTTTGGTGAAATTGTCAAAATGTCATCCCATTTTCCACTGCATAGTTACTGCTTTTTCTCCTGCAATTACTAAATAATCTTTACGAAGATACTTCATGACAGTACAAACATCTTATTACTTCAAATATTCTCTCTAGACTTAGCATGCTTTGCTACTTCCTTGAACCAACTCCAGCACTCCCTTTACATTTAACAGTTGGCCTCTGACATTCCTAAAAAAAAGTAAATCTCTCCATTCTCTCTCATTATTTGTCTATTTACTTTTGGTTTAAAATCATGAATGGTTTCTTTCTTTTTTTTTTTTTTTTTTTGGTAGAGATCACCTACAATTCATTACTGCCATTCTTTATTAGGGGAAACAAATTGCTCTATTTTTGGCTAGTCTTTTGCTCATCATTTTTTGAATACATCCTAATTTTTGGCATAAAAAATGCATAATGCATCTTGTATACATAGTTCCCAAAGTCAAGATCCTATATTCTTTACATTGGGAGTTAGATGATATTAGAGAGTAAATCTGAGGCAATAGTTACACTCATAGCTGCTTGGATACTGTTGCTTCTAGATATAGGTGCTGTCTACAGTTATACATTTACAATTACATATATGCACATACACATACATGTCTAAAATATAAGTCAATTTATGAAATTGTATATATTCATTCACATGCAATTACACACATATTCATTATCTACATATATTACCTAAATGTACATATATACACATATTTTAGAAATCATGCCTCCACACCAATACCTTGAATTACATCCAATCCACTCCCACAGGCTTCTTTTTGTCTTACCTTATTCCTTATTTAAATGACCCTTCTTCCACAGTGAAAATTTCGACTCCCCAAAATCTCAACATACTTATTTGCTTATATGACGCACTTAAAATAATATCAAAACTGCTTTGTCCAGATAATAAAAATAAACTCTACTAAAAAAAGCATTCAGGAAAGCATTCAGCATTCAACAAGCCACTAAAGATTGAAATGTTTACATACATACTTGGATTAAATTGTTTTCTGTTTTCCCTTTAGTTTAAGTATGGTTTATTTGAAATATACTTGTGTATGCTTCAGTTTCCCTTCAGTTTTATTTCTTTTTTCAAAAATAGAAAAAAAACTAATACCTAATATAAAATTGCTGTACTATAAAGAACTCTTTATAAATATCCTCTCATATTGCAGATATACTTTTTGGTTTAAGAAATGAGAAATGGCTTTCAATTCTTGACATTGAATATTTTGATTGCATGGATCAGTATGATATTTAACTGACCAAATATTCAATTAAATAGGATCATCTGAAGCCTTATCTCTTTGAATGAAACTATTTTATGCAAACTGCACTTTTCAACCAGGCCGTTGGGGTTCTGACCCAGGAACATATGCTGACAGACACAGGGTCTCCTAGTCCCACTGATTCTCTTAATTTAGAAACTATAAATAGCACAAACTTAATTAAACTGATGGCAAATTATAAATGCATATGTTGTGATTTCTAGGTCTATCTTGGATGTCAGTATAGGACATTATAAACAGCTGTAGACTGAGCTTTTGACAAGTTTGGATTAAATATCTCTACATCTTTAGGAAATATTCATTTGTTAATCTATATAATGAGTGTCATTCTAAATACAAGAAAAAAATGTGTACCTTTCTCTTATATTCTCATTAAATATGTATATGCATTTTAATGTGCATTCATTGGTGTTATTTTGTTCCTTCTCCATTATCTTTATAATAATCTCAATCTCTTGGTTAAAGTTCTAGGCAAAAACAAGCAAACAAACAAATAAAACCTTAAATATCACGTTTTTAGGTCAAATCTATAATATTTAATTTCTAGAAATCACATAATTAAGACTAAGGAAACCTCACCTACTTTCCTCCATGGGCCTTCTAAGTCCCATGATGATTAACTGTGGGGACATCATTTTCCTTCAGGGCCTATTGCAGGTTTTATCAGAAAGAATGTGACCTATTCCCCAGATACTGTCCAAGATTAATACACTATTCTTCAGAAGTGGTATTTTTTCTCCTGCCACACGCCTGATACACGCTGAGTAGGCTGCTCACTTTACAGATCTGCAGGACAAACAGACTAGCAACATGATCCCGGCTCCAGCACGCATCACACACAGACAAAGTCAACTGAATTCCAGAATTCCAAGTGGGAATTCATATAAAAAGCAGAAGCACCTGACCCATAATCTCAAATTTCTGCTCAAAGATAGTAAACCATCTGTAGTGTCGGGATAGGCACAGAGCAGGTTATCTATGATCCAGCAGACGGTAAAGGAGTGTCCTGGAACCCTCAGTGGGTTTCTCAGGCTTTTATTGAGCTTTACAAGTAGTGTGGCAAACAGGTACACGACAGGAAGGAGTGCCTGGGGCCAGGAGGCCAGCAGACCTCAGCAAGTCTTCAATCTGGGCTTCTCTCTCTCCCTCTTCTGGCATTCTTTCTCCCCTTGTAGCTCCTGCTTCTCTCCTGCTTCTGCTTCTCTTGGTAAATCTCAATACTCCTCCCATGGTCCACAGAAGTAAATAAGACAGCTTGCAACAATGTAACAACTGCAGGCACCCCCATCAGGCAGGGCAATCCTAACAGTGGGAGGGCAGAAAAGCCTGAAAACCATTTACCCTACACCATCTCTTTTAACTTAGAGTTTAAATAATCAACAAACTCTGATAGCAGCAATAACTCAGCCAGTCTTGGTCAGAAGCTACTTTCCTAGTATGGGATAGGGAGACTTTCTGGTCTTTGGGCTTAAAAGATCCTCCCATTTCTCCTATTGCATTCCTCATATTCAAGACCATTCCTAACCTTGATGTTTTCTGTGCTACACATTTACATATTAAAGGCATCACGGTCCTCCCTGGTGGCACAAGGTGTTAAGTCTCAGCACTATGAAGCTATCCACAGCCACGGCAGCATTAGTGTTCAATCTCTGGCCAGGGAGCTAACCCACATGGCACAGCAGACCTCTCCTGACTCACCCCTGCTTCCCCCAACAGTGTAATTCAGTCACTCTGCCTGTTCTGCTCCCCGCTCTGTCTCTGGTGAATCCTCTCACTCCTCCTACACCTCTGGCCTGTACCTCAGTTCTTGTATGCATAAATAAATAAATCTTTAAAGGCATCTTACTGTGAATATCATGATTCTCTTGACCTAGGGAGCACATTCAATTCCCATAGAGGAAAAGTCAAAAGTTCCAAAGAATTAATACTTGCAAAATCTACCCTTGACCAATATGGACAAGATGCTAGTGATAGGGCCTCCCTGGTGGTGCAAGGCCTCCCTGGTGGTGCATAAATAAATAAATCTTTAAAGGCATCTTACTGTGAATATCATGATTCTCTTGACCTAGGGAGCACATTCAATTCCCATAGAGGAAAAGTCAAAAGTTCCAAAGAATTAATACTTGCAAAATCTACCCTTGACCAATATGGACAAGATGCTAGTGATAGGGCCTCCCTGGTGGTGCAAGGGGTTGAGACACAACCTGTGAAGTTGTCCTCAGCCTCTGCAGCATGAGTTCGATCCCCAGCCAGCCAGGGACCAACCCACATGGCACAGCAGACCTCTCCTGACTCGCCCACTACTCCCATCAGCTGTGTACTTCAGTCAGTCTGCCTGGTCTGCTTCCCACTCTGTCTCTGGTAAATCCTCTCACCTCCCGCACCTCTGGCTTGTACCCAAGCTCTCATATGCATAAATAAATTAATCTTTTTAAAAAAAGATGCTAGTGATAGATACCTTAACTTCTACCTCCTTGGGGGAATCTAAAACATGTTCTATATTATTTGGGGGAATTTCACTCTCAGAGTTGCCCTTTGTGGTTACTGGCTATCTCATATACCCTCTACTGATTTTTCTCCCCCATGTTCATGTCTTACTCTCCTACAGGTGTTTTCTCAGACTTGACTTCACTTCCCACACTACTTTCATTCCTGGAGTGTCCAGGTTAGTAAGCATGTGGAGATTTGAAGAGAACAGAGCACCTAGATAGTGAGCACAGAACTCTGCACATTTTCCCCAAACCTCACCCTGTGCATCTCTTCCATCTATTGACTCAGATCCTTTGTAATCAATCAGTGAT
Source organism: Talpa europaea (assembly GCF_964194135.1). Taxonomy (NCBI): domain Eukaryota; kingdom Metazoa; phylum Chordata; class Mammalia; order Eulipotyphla; family Talpidae; genus Talpa; species Talpa europaea. Next base: position 54,773,559 of record NC_140068.1, on the reverse strand, counting down.
CTAGTTAGACTTGTCTCTACAGGTGATGACATTCCAGTAAGAACTCGTGGAGACTGAATATTTATTCAGGAGTCCATAGAGGCTACTGCATTCTACTAAAGATGGCTAACTGGAACTCTGCTCAAGACCCTTAAAATCAGGAAGACAGAAAAAAAAAGTAAACAAAAGCAAGTTTATAGCTAAGACTCTAAGTAAGGAAAAAATTGAGAGGGTGAAGATACCACTTTGCACTGGGAGTCACAGGATCATGAGTTCCTTTTAAACAAGAAGCAGAAACCCAACCATATTTATGCCAGGTGGCAGAAGGGGTTAATTCACAGCACTATGAAGCAATCTGCAGCCACTGCAGCATGAATTTGGTCCCTGGGCAGGGAGGTGACCCACATGACGCAGCAGAGCTCTCCTGTCTCGCCTGCTGCTCCCCTCACCAGTGTATTTCAGTCAATCCACCTGCTCTGTTCCCCACTCTGTCTCTGGTGAATCCTCTAACCCTCCCACCTCTGGCCTGTAACCCAGTTCTTTTATGCATAAATAAATAAATGTTAAAAAAAAAGATGAAAACATCATAGATAAGTAAGGTAGCAATGCAGCAAGGAACTTGGGGTTGGCAGAATTCTAGAAGCTCTGGAAGTACGTGACCAGATTCACTTTTTCCAAGTCTGCCTGTAGCCTTCTGCCTTGCACTGCTTCACAGCAGCAGCAGCAACAGCAGCAGCAGCAGCAGCAGAATTAGCAGCAACAACAGCCTGCTTTCCCACCTACACCTCAGCAACAGTCACATTCAAATAATCACAAGATTTCACAGGTTCAAGAAACAAGTCCAGGCACTAATGCACCCAGAACTACAATGGAAAGACCTGAGAATGGCTCACTGCTGTATCTTTCAAATAATGTGAAATGAGAAGTGAAACCCTGAAAACAAACAAACAAGTTGCATTCTCAACCATCCAATTACTTCACAAATTTCTTGCAATTCAAAACCTTCTCTCAGGTTCTGCTTCTAGGGGAACCCAAACCAAGGCAAGGGGAACCCAAACCAAGACAATTGTTTTTTAGTTTAGGTTTTTTTTTTTTTTTCCTAAAGGATGAGATAAAAAAAAGTTCAAGCTTCACTAGCATTTTGGGTTTCAGTTTCTGTTCTTTGTGACAACAGCATGGAAAGAGGAGTGAGCCAACAAACCCAGTGACACTAAAGTTAAAAGTATGTTCTAGCGATATTGACTGAGCTTCAGGTGTGGGGAAGTCTAATTCCAAACATAAGAAAGGAAAATCATTCTAAATTTCAGAAATTACCAATTTACCTTGAAATTGAGTATCTAGCTTGTGTTTTTTGCCATTTGTATTGGGGAAAACCTTCAGGAAAAATCAGTAGGTGTTTTTTCTATAGTTACATGCATAAAAGGGTTGCACAATTTTGTCAATCCTGAGATGGAGTTTTGTCTCAAAGGTAAAATCCCAATTTTTGCTTCTAGCAAGAAAATCACTATGCCTTTAAATAGCAGTGCTATAGCATCCTACTTTCCTTTAAACACTACTGTTTTAAATATGTTTAAAGATAAGGATCAAACTTACCCATTTTTATTCATCTGGCATCTTAAAGGATCTGATATGTTTAAGAAATAATTGTTGAGTGAAAGCAAATTTAATTGAAGTGGCTTCTCTAGAAAGCCTATGTTTAAAATTTGCTACACTAGCCAGTGCATTCTGGGTTTCTAAGATAAAATAGCAGCTGAATCTTGTTCAAATAATTTTGAAGTCAATCAACAATTAACGAAAGATTTCAGTTGTAAGATCAAATAGATTTGAAATCAAATACAAAGTTTAATCATGCAATTGAACAGTGTAGTGATTTATGAAAAATGTAAATAAGGTTCATAAGCAATTTCAAATTTCAGATTCTGGGAGCGTGCAAAGATGATTTTACCAGATCTCATTTTAGTTGTATAATTGATTAGTAGAGTTAAATATGTAGTTGATAAAATTAATTGGCCCATATGACCCCACAAAATGAAGGCTGTCCCAGTGACCCAGTGCCGGTCCTGCCTGCAGGCCGACGGGGTTCAGGAACACGGCAGAGGGGCTGGGGATGAAAAAACACATGCACTCTCTTGGCTGGAAGCAGGAACTCTGTTTATTTTTGGGGAGGGGCTATATCTTGGAAAGCCTGCGCATGCACTTTACGTGGATTTGCAACATCCGGTTACTGTTGCATCAGCCTCCGCTTTGGGCGGAAGTGACTCATCTTTGGGCGGAAGCGACCACCATCCCAGGTCCCCCTGCTGGTGTAAGCCTGGTACTGACAACCCAGCACAAGGTTACAAATCTAAGTCAGCTTGCACGTAGGAGAAAAAATTCTCTAGGAAACCTAACTACCAATCACAATCCAACTCAGCAGCTTACCTTACCCTAGAATATAGGACCTGTAGCCTTACAAGGAGATTCCTGATCTCCTCTTATGCTCTTTTTCTTAATACCACTCCTAACATGCAATAAAACTTGTTCTTCCAAATACCTTAGGAACCAAAATCTACTGCTAATGAGGCACTGCAGTCCTCCAATCCATAGACTGTTTTCCTTTGAATAAAGGCCATCAAACTCATTACTAAACAATTTTAGGTTTGTCATTTGACAAGGTATTGGAAGTGATTCTTGTAAATGGAAATGCAGTTGTTTTGCATAAATACACAATTATTGCATATTTGCAATTCATAAAGTATATTATTGCTTTGCTATAAAACCTAAATGAACTTGTCATAAACTCATAATATGGCATATATTTATATATGCATACGTATCACAAAAAATATATGATCTGGTATATGACTATTTTGTAAAATATTACTAATAATGAGTTTTCTAGTTCTGTAGGGTATGATTAAGACTGTGCTATTGGAAAATTATAAATGTATTTTACCTAATTACAAATATTAGCTTTATTTAAGTAGGCTCCCATAAATAGCATTTTGCACTTTATACTTAGAATTTCACAATGTTTGTTTTAATTCCATTGCTTTCCCTGGCTTATTAATTTTATCAGATAGAAGAATATTTGGTGGTATAGCTACAAATTGTTAATCTGTTACTATGCATGCAATCCAGAGTATCTCATTTCACTTGACTTTACGAATATCATTAGTATTAATAAATACTTTTAAGAATATATAGAAATTATAAACATTATTTTCTTAGGAATGCATTAGACTTACTAAGTTTCAAGTCTACTTTAGTATTAAAAAAAAAAAACTCATCATCTCAGGCATTATCAGTGTTCTTGTTACAGGGCAGGGAGAGGGGCAGCCCAAACTCCGCAAACCTGCCTATTCTATATAGGGTTCTGCCATCTGCTGCATTAACACAAAACATAAGACTTTAATGGGAAGGAACTTTAATACAATTAGGAAACAATACAAGAAAGGCAATGAATCTAGTTTCTAAATGAAGCACCCAAAGTTACCCATGCCCTCGTGGGTAAAAGTCCATCCAAATGGGATTGGCCCAGAGCAAGGCCCCAAAGCCTGCCACAAGTCTAAAGCATCTTCCAGTGGGGACCCACAGAAAAGGGTCACAAACAACCAGACGAGCCCGGAAGGAAAAGAGCAAAATCAAAATCAAGATACAAGCTGCCACTGTCACCTCCCCACGGGTCTCACCCACATCTGTGTCACCCCGTCCATGACCAAAAGGCAAGCGCAGTTTCTTCACGTGTCTCTAGGCTCCATGTGCCTCCTCCAGGTCTCCTTCTGGCTCCATCCTGCTTCCTTTCTCAGTCTCCTCTATAGCTTCTCTCCCTGCTCAGCTCCACCCTCCCGTGGGTGGGGCAGGGAACCTGGAACCTACCCCTTTCCTGGGACCACCCTGTTACATTCTGAAGAAAATATGACCATTAATAAAGTATGTATAAGAGACAGAATGTTATTCCTTTAAAAATATAACACAGGGTCAAGTTAGAGTAAATTGAAAGGAAATGTAGACTTAAAGAAATATCATACTATAAGACTTATATTGTAACATTTTCATTGGACTGTAAACAATGAAATAGATTTTATGGTAGAAAAGAAAAAATCATGAAACAGTGATAAATTATTAGAAAAGATAAAAAATAGAAACACTGAATTGTATCTGTTTTCATGTACAAGGTGGATATTTGTTAAGAAGTTACACACGGGGTAGAGCATGTTGTGCGGACATACGGAGTGTGCTTCTGATAAGCACATTTAAAGATGGTGTCCCTCCCTTTTCCTTGGATTCCCCAACACCGCACAGTTCTTAGGCTGCTTCATCATCCTCACTTGCTTTGGAGAGGAGCCCTCTCATCAGCCTAGGAGTCCCTGGGGGGCAACAATAAAACAGTCACCATGGGTCCCTGAACTTGGATCGTAAGATGTGCTGCTCAGTCTTTCTTGACTACCTAGAACTGGGGTGCAATTATTTTCCCCGGACTTTTAAAGCTCATGCCTTAAGAATTCTCAATGTATGAGCAATGTTAAGATACCAAAAAATATCCACACTGTTAGCAGAAGAAAAAATTCACTGATACTAGTTTTGAAAACAGCAAAAATTTTATATTTGCAAACCATTATGTTCACTAATAACAATGCCTTAAAGTCTTACTTTTCCCTTTTATTTTCAGTCTAGTATACATACGTACTTCCTGCTAATATATAAATTTACTACTTGCTATCCTGTTTCCTTTCATTTTTTTGAGATACAATCAGTAGCACAAATGGAATGAAAAGTTAGGGGTGGAGAAAAGGAAAGAAAATGTACTGCCCTATACCAAGGGCATGATCTCCTGTTGACATGCTCTCCTATTGGCAGTATAAAACTAGAGATTTCTTTAGCAGGTATATTTGGTCCACCTTTGTCTTATTTGTTCTATATGGGCCAGAGCACAGGACCATTTCCTGCTGGGTTTCTATTAGAGAGAACTCATTATGCATTAACTAATGAAAACAACATTCTTGTTTGGGTTCCCATATCACTTTCAATTTCTTAATTGTATTTTCGAAAAATTTTAACTCCATAATTTTCATTACTTATTTAAGAACATTCAAGTAAAGCACTTATTGTAATGATGATAGCCTTCCTGAAATCCAGCTCTCTTTCACAAAGAGGAAATACAGATTTACATTAAATGTTTGATTTCTTGACCTCTTTTAAAGACACAGCATAGAATGACTATGAATTAATAATGATTTTAATTATTATGCCAACTTCTACCTTTGAGAGATTATAAGCGGAGGGCAAGTTTGGAAAGTTGATGTGTCCATTGATGTTTTTGTCCTCTGGTGCCTTTTAGACTTACCATGTAATAACTTAGCACTGCTGATTCAATATGAAAAATGGTTGTATATATTTTCACAGGATTCCCCATTTTTGGTACTGCAAAACCACACCAATAATTCCACTAGTGAAGAGGAGTTATATTTTAGAACATTGATTTTGTTTTGAAGACACAGTTAAGAGAATTAAGTGTATTGCTAAGTATTCATCCTTCAATATGTTTTAAGTGTAAATTGTTGACACATGAAAAGAAGAGACACCACATTGCTGATCATTCCTGTTGGATGAAGCATATACTGAAGTATCACTTTCTAACAATTAAGAAATTAGCACTAACAATTATGTGTCATTTCTTCTCTAGAGCTCGCAGCATGATTAGTTTATGCCTAATTAAGGGCCTAAATCAGCAAAGAATGTCTGGCTTCATTCTGAGGGAGAATTCCTGTAGGCTACTTTGTAAGCTTTCTCTACTTAAATTAGAATATAATCCATTTTAAATGAAAGAATACTATTTCACAATTCCCTCGTGTCAAACAAATCTTTGATTTCCATCTCCTATCTTTTTCCATGAAATACAGATTTACATTATATGTTTGATTTCTAAAAGAACATGTTCTTTTAGCTGGTTAAGATTTTTTAAAAAAGGAAATCAAAGATTACATAAAGTTGAACAAACATCCCTGCAAGTTTTTATAGTGTTTCTTTTCTTATCCAATAGACCATCATTGCCTATAATTTCAAATTCCTCAGAAAATCCTTTAAAACTGAAATCTCCAGCTCAGTTCAAAACCCATGACCTTTCCTCCAACAAAAGAATAGTAAAAATTTAGTGTGAATTATTTTAAGTATTTTATTGATTCTCTAATTAGAGTTTTGAAAATCTTTATTAAAAGTCAGCAATGTAAGGAACCAATTTGAGACAAGACTACTATAAAATAAGTGAAACCAATAAATGATATATAAGTACACACCAAGATACACAATACATGTATATATACATACGCTATATATGCATGAATATAGGCATCTGAATGTACACATATGGGATTTATCATGCTTTATATTCTTACATGCATTGTATCATATTATTATCTCTATTTTACAGCTGAGGAAACTGGAAACTGAAACTTAGAAGTGTTTATTAACTTTCACGCGGTCATACAGCCAGTAAAATGGCTGAGGCACAAAGTAAAGAAAACAGGACAGACTCATATAAAGTAAAGGTCAAAAGAGTGCAAATAAAATTTCTAATTTAATGTTGCCTTTATGATTAGTTACACCCTTTTAAAACTAATTTAACCCTAAAGGAATGTCTTATTCAAAAATATAAAACAAATGGTTCCTCCAGTTTATCTACAATAAGAAAAAAAGGTTTTTAATGCAATTTTTATTTTTCTTTTAACATTTCTTTGCGTGACAAATTGAGAAAATATGACCAAAGGGAAAACTGTTCTCCCTAAAAGAAATGAAAAACTCTTATGATAGCAATATGGTAAAAGAAAGAAACCAAATAACCTAGATCTTGTGGATATATAAACAGCAACGCCTATACATTAGAAACTACCTACACGAAATTTTCCATGTTTAACTAAACCTAGTTTTAACCTCCTCCAACTTCCAAAGTGGAAATCAACAATTTCTAAGGAATAAAACAAAAGAAAACTAGAAGAGGAAACAAAAAAGAAGCAAATTATATTTATTTAATTAGAAGGCAAACTTAAGAGAGGAAAATGTCTTTCTACACACCACATATTAATCCTAGAGGTTCCCCTTCACTTGAAATTTATATATTAGGTTTGAAAGAGTATGCTTGGGTTAAAGGCTCCCCCATTCATGCATGTAACTCAGTAAGAAATCACTTTATTTCTTCTTCACTGAGAAAGTAGAAAACAAAAAATGGACCTGGTTAAAATCTGAAAATACCATTATGTATTAGAGTTATACAATTTACCTTCAAACTGCTTTTCAAAAATCTTCAAATGTCTGTTGTTGTTGCTAGTGAGGGGTGGGGTAGAGGGGGAAAGAAATAGAGCATTAATGATTACATCTGATGAATTGTTTTAATTTTCTCAAAGTACATTAACTATCGGGGCAACATTTCAGAAATTGTTCTAATATTTATTTGAGATTGATGTGTTAAAACACAATACACATATAACAGAAATATATCAATATATTTGCCATATATACATATTTGCATATGCATACCAACATTCATATATGCATATAATCTAAAATATACACATTGATGGAAGCTGTATTTTATCAGGATAATGCTTTGATCCTGGAACCCCTGAAAATTCAAATGGTATAGTGTATAAAGCACACCCATATAAAACCATTAACAAACATTCAAATAATTAGAGTATTCAAAATAAGATAATCAGGGGTTTGACCTGAAACAAAATAAGATAATCAGGGGTTTGACCTGAAAATAAGATAATCAGGGGTTTGACCTTTACTTTTATATTTTATCTCTCTCTTTATCAGGTGCCATTTTACATGGAGAACATTAGTCTAAATTAGTTTTCATGGGCATTGCCACCATACATGCAGGAAAATAAAAGCACAAAGAACTTATTGCAACATATATTTTATCACTTTCAAACTATTTCCTATCAAGGAAAATATAGGTCCTCCCATCCAACTTCATGTATGTAACAGATTAACACTCACATAATATTTTATTATTTTATAAAATTATTTGTTTGATAGTGATACTGATGAAAATGATTTCCTGGTATTCATTTTAAGGAAATTTTAAGGGTACTATGCAGTTTATATTAATAACCATAAAATAAATGGATTCTTATATCTGAGAAAATGATGAAAAAATAATATATCAGTTTATTTCATAGTTACATGTTTGAAAATATTTCTATACTGTTTTACCATTTTTTTAAATCTTCGACAAACATTCTCTATTTTTAAACCAGCACAACAAAGCTTGTCTTTGTTCATCACACGGCTGTAATTTTAAACTCTTTTGTTTCTCCTTTCATAATACCTGTATTTCCATAAAATTTTAGAAAGTGTATGTGTGAGTGTGTGTGGGTTGGAGTGGGGATGAGGGGGTGACAATGGCTTATTTATTTTACTCAGAACCTCTCTCCTATTTAAAAGCCCCATAAAAATAGCTCCAAAGATTAAGTTATACCAAAATTCCAAAGGACTGTTTCTTTGAGCAAAAATTTTACAATGCAAATCATCACTAAAACTATTGTGTTTTCACTGAAATACAGTACATTTAGGCCATGGTATTTTTGAAAGAAAGGGAGGAAGAAAAGAAAGAAGAAAATAACATTAGGGAATATAAATTTAAAATGCACTGTAAATAACTACATTTGTTGGCATTTTTCAAGTTATTTTTGTCCTACCTTTTTTCAGTCTGACTTAGAAAGCAATTTATAAAAAAGCATTGACCATTGCAGGCATCCAATTAGAAGGCCTTTTAATGACAAGTTTCTACTCTATAGTAGTATTCAATATTCATTTGATTTAAGAGCATTATCCAGTGAACACAACTACTTTATAATGGGTGAATCAATGATTTATGCTGGACCAAAATATTCATCAATTAATAATAAAGAATACTGTCTGCTCTTTCAGAAACAAAATGAGCAACAAATAAACACACGCAGACATACATACAAATAAAAACTGTCAAAATCTGGTCTTTCACATTTGTCTCTTAACAGTGGGCAATTTCCAAAATATTAAAAGAGGATTATTAATTTTTGATGAAGAGAATGATATGTGTGTAAAATACAAAAATAGGGAAATAGTCCCTGGCTTGAACTACTGATTTAGTTACCTAGAAAAGGTGGTCACCTATCAAATATTATTCTAAGTAAAATTATATTTGTTCAAATAAATGACTAATCACTCTTCTCAAACTGTTTGTTAATAATTTAGAGAACAATAAGTGTTAATAGAAATAGGATACAGTTATTAGAATTTGAGGAAATATTCAGGTAAATTCTTAATTTTATGCACAATATATACCTTTAGGAAGAATGACTTAGAAACCCTATGTAAAACAGGTGTCTCATGAAATACATAATGCTATAAATTAGCTATCAATAAATAAACAACTTCTATGAAGCGAGTCATGACTGCTTGAAGGGCAACACCCTAGGACACAGAGCAGATCTAAAGACGTATAAAGGAGAATAAAAGTAGCGCAAGAAATTGCCTGATTTTGGTCCGGACAGTGGAAGCAATTGTGTTGAGTACAGCTGCAGTGTCCCTGACTTGGATCATAAATTGAATCTCCATGAGATCAGAAAAATTTTCTCTTACATTGTTATTTCCTCAGTTCAAGCGTAGTATCTTATCACATGGAGGTTGAATCAAATGCATTCGTGGTCATTTATAAGGTCTCTGAATTCAGAATTAAACATCCCAGTATATATTAGACTGCATGAGTTAAGAGTTCCACAGATGTTGTATAGGCAATAGGAGAAATTCAGGCCTCCCTGGTGGTGCAGGGGGTTGAGCACAGCGCTATGAAACTGTCCACAGCCTCTGGCACTGGAGTTCGATCCCCAGCTGGCCAGGGAGCTAACCCACATGGCACAGAAGACCTCTCCTGTCTCACCTGCTGCTCCCCTCAGCAGTGTTTTCAGTCAATCTGCCGGTTCTGCTCCCCACTCTGTCTCTGGTGAATCCTCTCACCTTCCCACACCTGGGCCTTTACCCCAGCAGAGGTGTGCATAAATAAATAAATCTTTAAAAAAAAAAAAGAAACACACAGAGGGTCTCAAAAGTCTCAAGAAATACCTGCAAAGTATCAGTCTGTGGTGCCAAACTTCTACTACTATTAGTCATTACTGCATATAAGAATATAGGTGATGCAAGTAAATGTCACCTTTTAAGTTATAGAATCTGATAAAAATTCCCAACAAATGTTTCTGCCTTTTTCAGAAAGTCCTGAGGTATTGGTAAAAGTTGACCCCTGAAAGGGGAAATATCAAATGTTGCATCTTTGGACAATTTATTTAACTTTAAATTCATTAATAAGATTAAGGCCATATTTGAGAACAAAGATTACCACTTTGTAAATGTTAGGTATCTATTATGTAGATATTGAGACATGAAACTAGAACTCTAGAGATAGGATAAGCCTGTCCATATAGGTTTAATTTTCCAAATTAAGATTCTATGATAGTTGTTGAAGTCATGAGAAAAAAATGGGTGTGTGAAAAAAAATACAGTGAGAGAATCACAGAGGTCAAATGTAAATACTAAGATATATGCAATTCAATAAGTAATAAGAAAGCTGTAAGGAGAAGTTAGAGTTCAGTAATGGTAGAACACTGGTGACTAGAAGTTAGAGTTCAGTAATGGTACAACAATGACGGTGACTAGCATCTGAGTTCAAATTTTAGCTCTGACTGGCATAATCCTGGCACATTATTTATATTCTTTGATCCTCCTTTCCTAATCTATACATTGAGGATGATATCAAAAGGTTGGATTTGCTGAGAAGATAAAATTACATTAAATATTTAAAGCCCACAGAACAAAACATGTTATTAATATCTGGGGGTTACTCTATGCATAAGTAAAAGTAGAAAAAGATTTAAGAGGGAGAAGAACAAAGAAAAGAGGAGGGTGGAAAGAGAAATGCAGTAAAGGAGAGAAAAGAAGGTATTGAGAGGGTGGGAGGAGAAACAAAGAAGGAAGAAGAAAGGAAGGGAGGGAGGAAAAATAAAGACAAAAAGAAGGAGAAGGGAAGAGAAAAAATGTAGCAAGAAAGAAGGAGCAGAGGATAGGACAGAGAAAAAAAGAAGACACTGAAGGAAAGAACTGTCCAGGAAATTTTAATTTTTTTAAAGATTTATTATTTATGCATACAAGAACTGGGGTACAGGCCAGAGTGTGGGGGGTGAGAGGACTCATCAGAGACAGAGGGGGGAGCAGAACAGGCAGACTGACTGAAAACACTGCTGAGGGGAGCAGCGGGCGAGACAGGAGAGGTCTGCTGCGCCATGGGTAGCTCCCTGGCTGGGACTCGAACTTGTGTTGCAGTGGCTGTGGATAGCTTCATAGGTTGCGTCTTAACCCCTTGTGCCACCAGGGAGACCCGGAAATTTTAATTTTTGAGGAAACTGAAGGAGTATTTCCAATGTGACCAATGTTCCTGGGAGTACAGTAGGAGGAAAGAAGGGACAAAGAAATCCTAAAGATAATTTTACTACACCAACTCTTGTTTCCTCTGTTATTTTCATCATAACACAGAAAATGTGGTTTGAAAGAAAGTTTGCTATATGTTTAATTTTTTTTATTTATTTTTTTTTTAAAGAGGCATGTATTATTTATTTGTTTGTTTTGTTTGTTTATACAAGCCCTGGGTACAGTCAGAAGCGCGGGAGGGTGAGAGAATTCACCAGAGCCAGAGCAGGGAGCAGAGCAGGCAGAAGGACCGAGGTACACTGCTGAGGGGAGCAGCGGGTGGCAGGAGAGGTCTGCGCACCATGTGGGACCCTCCTCCGGTGGCCAGGGAGCAGCCGGGGATCAGCCGGGGAACGAACCGAACCGGCGCCGCAGAGGCCGCAGGCAGCTTCGCAACGCAGTGCCCAACCGCTGCGCCACCAGGGAGGCCCAAGTTTGCTATATGTTTATATAAACATATATCCATACATACACATGGCAAAATAGTAGGATTTTATGAAATTTACTGTTGCTTTATTTTTGTTGTTTATTACTAAAGTGATGTTTTTCATTACAAAAAATGTGAAAAAGATTACAAGGATTATCATATCCTACATAAAGTAGTTATTTTTCTACACATATTTTCCATATTTTTCTAAGCACATAGGTAATACATTTTTTGTATGGGTTCATATGTTACACATGCTAAGTGCAACATTTTCCATTGAATAAATTATTGATAAATATATTTTCACACATCATTCTAAATGAGTAAATAAGCTGCACCTTTCTTTCTAAATTAATTTCTTATTATTGAACTATAAGGTTTATTTCCCTTATTTTGCTTCTGAAAATAAAATTGCATTGAGTTCTGTACATAAATAAAATGTTTTAAAAATGAGAGTTTGTATCAAAGCATGGAAAAAGTCCTTGTAAATCATTAATAATAATTTAAGTCAAATCAATTTAAAGTAATGGTAAGGAAAATTAATACTGATCAAACAATGAGGGCAATATAAAGTAGAAAAATATTTAAGATTGTCATTTTGTGGCAATTCAATATATAGACTTAGTGACCAAAGCCTCCTCTTACTTTTTCCAATAGACTCTCAGGACACAAGGAAACAGGAAACAGAATCATTTGTTAATTTATTCTAATTGTATTCACATATTCCTTCTGGGCATTAAGTGGAGAAGAAAACCTAATTGACTTCAAGTGATGTTGCCTCTTACCCTCCTGTCCTCCTCAGCTGTGAGGTCTGGCTTTGGAGCCAAGCGAAGAGGACTTCTACTGCAAAGTACAGGAGATGAAGAAATGTGGCAGGTGGGCAAATAAGAAGAGATTCCAAAAAAAGAGGCAGGGAAGGAAGCTGTGAGAGGGGGTCTGAAGTGGCTTGCACCTGTTGGGAAGTGGAAGAATAGAATTCAGGTTGCTATGCGCTCCAATTTTGAAGGTTTGACAAAAGTCTTTCAAAAAGTTTGGGAAGTTCCCTCTCTCCTATCCTTATATATTTTGTTCATTCTTGGTTAGAAAGAAACATACTTACCTATCTAAGAATTCTTTTTAGAAAATTTCTGAGCTGTTTAAGATTATTAGCACCATGGTTCCCAGGAGAAAAAAGAATTTTTTTTTTTTTATTTTGCTGAGTGAAAAAATTTTTTGAAAGTAGAGAAAATTCTAGTTTAAATGAATTTAATGAATTTTTCTTATTTGTGTTTATATATAATTTAATTTTGCACATTCTATAGATAAAACAGGAGTATGAGAAACATTTATTATTTAATGGTTTACAATAGGAAAATTTTGGGCAGTGGCTGCTCAGTCGGTTGAGTCACACTTAATGAGGAGGACAACAAGGGGCGGACAGCCGATCAAGCCATCAGGACAAGGAGCAGAAACAGACAAACAACAAAATGCGTTATCGTTGAGAGCTACTGCAGCCAAACCTAGGTTAGCCTGAATGATGCACATTCAAGGATAAAAACAAAGAGAAGAACCAGGAAATTCACATAAGACGAAGGTTAAAAGAAATTTATTTTTTCTAAGATTTATTTATATATGAATACAAGAACCAGGGTACAGGTCGGGAGGTGGGTGAGAGGATTCACCAGAGACAGAGTGGGGAGCAGAACAGGTGGAAATACACTGCTAAGGGAAGCAGTGGGTGAGACAGCAGAGGCCTGCTGTGCCATGTGGGTTAGCTCCCTGGCTGGGGATTGAACTCGTGCTGCAGTGGCTGCCAATAGCTTCATAGTGGTGAGACTTAACCCCTTACACCACCAGAGGGGCCCTAAAAGAAATTAGATGAATTATATACAAATGAAAGAGTTTTATCCTATTAGTAATGAACATGTGAAATCAATGTTTATGTATGTGTAGTACATATAGTTTTATATTAAGACAATGCTGGTAAGGATGTGTTGAGCTAGTCCATGACTAATCTTTCTATTAAGTAATGAAGAAACTTAAAGAAATAATCATATCTGCTTTCAACTATTTATCCGCAAAGATTTCTTCACAATGCTACCTACACAGTGACACACACACACAGTATTTGTTTCACTATTCCCGAGTAAGAGAATAGTTAAATATATTCTTATATTTATTCCTTTGTGACTATTATATAGATATAAAAGTATATGTTTGAAGAGGAAATAATTGATATATAGGTTTTTTTAATGAATTATAGACATTTGTATGCTTTACTTTGTGAATCTTTGATGTAAAGACCAAGTGTTCGCATGTGTGCAAATACATTCTGTGACAATGGTGTACAGGAGGTTTTAGATGCCATACAGGATCAGCAATGAGAAATGGGAGGGGTAGCTTGGGAAAAGGACATCTACTGTGAATGCACTGAGCAAAAATCTGTGGTACCATAGGACCCATCCTTGCAAAACCATTACACTTTAGTTAAGATATTAAGATCTATATGGAGAATCTTCTGAATAATTCTATGAATTTTCAATGTAAACATATGCACCTTGGGTTTGGAATAAGTCGGAATGTCCTTAAAAGTACAAAATTGGCATTGGCTATGGCCTGAAAAGTCAGCATGAGGTTAATGAAAATCTTAGCTAGTATATGTGTTTAAGGAGCTGTCACTTAGGGAGAAAAAGGACAGAAAATACCTCTAAATGTTAAAACTTTTATTTCTTGGTTGTATGATTATTATTTTTTTCTTTATTCTTCATAATAGATTCTAAATATTGTATCTCAGGCCTACATCACTTTATAATCAGGAAATCAATGTAACTTTTTAAAGGAAGTTTTAAACATCATTCCAATTGAGAAGTTTTCATCACAGTCTAGAAGTTTTCACCATAGACATCAACCATTACGTTAAACTACAAAAAATGCCATGCCATAAATTCCTCTTTGTATTTAGTATTGGTAGAAAGCTGGTACTCATAATAAAATAATTTTTATTATGTTAGAGAAACATCACTTTGTTTTCTTCTTTTAAAATTATTGTGTTTTGGTGTTTTGTTTTTATTTTTACTGCCAGAAAACCCCAAACTAAGTTTTATGTTGTTTGTTTTTTTTTTTTTTTTGGCAACAAATCCTTTTTCCCTGAATTTTCTCTCCATCTCTTATTTAAATTATAATTTTATTTTCTTTTTTATTTAAATATTTTATTTTATATAATTCTTACATCTTTTTTAATCTTTGCACAATGCATGCATTTTCATTTTGGTTATATTCCCCACACAATTGCAACCCCCCCCCCCTTATTTTGACTCTAGTCCTTCCTTTCCCTGCCCGTCCCTAGATACCGCCCCCCTCCTCTCCACCCCCAGTGTGTGTCTGGTTTATAGTTTCTTGTTGGTTTTGATTTTTATTTTATTTATTTATTTTTGTATTGATTAGTCATTTTCCTGGTCCCTTATTTAGGTTTTCTAAATTCCTGCTATGAGTAAGACCATCCGGTATTTTTCTTTTTCTTTCTGGCTTATTTTGCTGAGCATGATCTCTTCTTAGCTCCATCCATGTTGCTGCAAACTGCATGTGTTTATCTCATAATTTTCCTTTCTTTTATTTTTATTTTGATGGTCTCAATATACATTTCTCATGTTGCAAGTGTCTCCACTTATTTTGAAAATGTTACCACCTGCAATGCTCCTTTTTTGCAGCGCAGTAACTGAGCACACAGCTCTACAAACCGAACACACCTCCATGCCTATAGATGCATTTTTCTCTCTGCCTAAAGTCTACTTTCCTTTCTGACAGAACCGGTGCAATCCTTCCGATTATACAATATGCACACTGATTGTATATTACTTGCACAGAAGTTTTACATTAAATTGTAATGATTTTCACTCTTTCCCCAAACTTTGAATTCCTTGCATATTGCAGGTACCTTAATCATCTTCTCAGCATCACTGCCTACCACAGGGTGATGTTCAATAAATAAAGAAATAATAAAATATAAAACAATAAGTGAAACTAATGAGCCCAATCAACTACTTAAACAATTGAATTCAACTACTATTTTAGAAATTTATTTGCATTTTCTTTGGAATTACATACAGTAATCAAAACCATATTGCCTCTCATGGAAATCTGTTTTCGATTTGAATGATCTCATAGCCATGTTCTATTCCACTTATCATTTGTCTATTTGTCTAATCTTCAAGAGGTTCGTACATTTTGCCTAGTATTGCACTAGAGAATGAGAGGAAAATAGCAAGGGCAGGATCAATGCCCTCATGAAGTTTCTTTAGAGCAACAGATAGAGATATTAAACTATTCATTATAAATTATATTTTTTGTCCATGGGCTTTAAAAAACTGCCAAGAGAAAATGCAATATGCTCTGGGAGTGCATAATGGAGGTTAAGGATGTTACAGTCTGAATAAAGAGTAGGAAATTAGTTTACAAGGATTTTGCAATATTATGCCTATTTTTAAATGTGTTAATTATCCAGAAGACCATAGCAATTTCTTCCAAATCTCTGCAGTCTATTATCTATACACTTATATAAGAGCTAATTTTGACAACAAATTATGAAGGTTGGAGGGTAAGAAAGGAGAGGGCTTATGGGGATGTGGGAGTACTAATGTAAGTCCTAAACTCTTTTAATGCCTTGAAACAAAGTGGTGGCCAGGAGATAAATACTGTATTTTTTAGTCATATGATTATGAAGACAGTTAATCCAAGACATAAATTTTACAGAAAGCTTAGTTTCACAGAATTCCTCTCTATTTCTATTGGACACCTGCAAAGGAAGAGATGCTTTCCCATCTTTGTGAGCATAGTGTGATATACAGTGCTGACCTCATAATAGATACATTAATATTTCTTAAATTACTTAATTACCAGTAAGAAATTAATTCTTATTTCTAGAGAAAACTAGAAAATTTAGTTCATTTTCCTTGAGGAAGATGAGAAAGTGTTAACATGAAATCCTTTAACATAATATGGTGAATATTTGTATATAAACACTTAAAAGCATAGTTCTAACTCAAAAATATGCAGAAATATAGTTATTTAAGGAAGACAGAGGCATAACCAGATTAATGACATACATATGAGCAGAAAACTGTTTCTGTATAACATGCATTTCTTTTCTAAAATAAAATCCTTTATATCTATATATAGTTTCAATTCAAAGCTCTTATAGATAATCTCGTTTGATAGTTAAGTAATATTGCCTATAAAATATTTTCAAGCTCTTATAAACTTCTAGTAGAATATGGCATATTAAAGGACCTCCCTGGTGGTGCAAGGGATTAAGTTTCAGCACTATGAAGCTATCAGCAGCCACTGCAGCGTGAGTTCGATCCCTGGCCAGGGAGCTGACCCACTTGGCACAGCAGACCTCTCTTGCCTTGCCCGCTGCTCCCCTCAGCAGTGTATTTTAGTCTATCCGCCTTTTCTGCTCCCCACTCTGTCTCTGGTGAATCCTCTCACACACCCCTCTCCATACCTCTGGCCTACACCACAGCTCTTGTATGCATAAATAAAACAAATCTTAAAAAAAAAGAACATGGCATATTAAATCAAGATTGCCATCAAGAGCTAGGAATGTACACATGTTACTACATTACAGTCTGATTTTTCTGATATTCTCTATTTGTCTACCATTCTAGAAATTGTATCTATCAGTAAGAATAATTCTTTGTTTAGTCAACCATTAAAAATTTGTTGATTGATATATTGACATTGGCTATATTTTATTTCTGCTGCCATCTTGATTTCATGCAACTCAATTACTATATTTCAAATTTTTAATTCACTTTGACAGAATTTTTTTTATTTTTCCACATATTTCCACAAATCCATATAGCCTATTAATATGGCCAGTTTTTAATAAACATATTAATATGTTCTTAATTAACCAGGATTAAAGCATATTGTTAGCCATTCAGATGTATGTGATTTTTGCAATATTATGCCTACTTTTAAATGTGTTAATTATCCAGAAGACCATAACAATGTCTTCAAAATCTCTGCAGTCCAGCATCTATATGCTTATATAAGAACTAATTTTGACAACAGATTATTTATCCATTAGCCTGAAAATGTTCAACTGCAGCTGTTACTCTCTAATTGTGGAATCTCATACTTTGGCAGTTTTTTAATAAGAAGGCTTTTGACCCCAAACATTGTGATGGCTTTTTTTGTTATTTAGATAGGGAAATATTGACACAAATTTTTTATGAGTAGCGTGAAGTCTTACAATATGTTAACTAGCAGCAACAATAAACAGTCTGTTTTCTGTTGCTGTGGGAAAAATTTTTGTGGAAAAATAAATGTCTGAGCCACAGGAAAATAATCTTTTGGGAAGTAAATTTCTACCTTTAACTCAGTAAAAAAATTCATATTTATTGTAGAAATATAAACATTAAGTTATATACTTACACACTTTTTATTTTTTATTTAAATTTTATTTTTATATTCCCCTTACAATTACAACCCCTTATTTTGACACCAAACACTCCATTCCCCACCCCCCCATTCCCCCTAGAGTGTCTCTGGTTCATAGTTGTTTGTTGGTTTTGATATTTTCTTTCTCACAGTTTTTCTTTTTCCTGGTCCCTTATTTAAGTTTTCTAGATTCCTGCTATGAGTGAGACCATCCGGTATTTTTCTTTTTCTTTCTGGCTTATTTCCCTGAGCATGACCCCTTCCAGCGCCATCCATGTTGCTGCAAATTGCATGTGTTTATCTTTTTTGAATGCTGAGTAATATTCCATGGTGTGTATGTACCACATCTTCTTGATCCAGTCATCTAGTTTTGGGCATTTGGGTTGTTTCCAAAGCTTAGCTATTGTAAATAGTGCTGCTATAAACATAGGGGTGCAGGTGCTCTTTGGAATTGATGTTTCTGTGTCCTTTGGGTAAATACCTAGGAGTGGAATTGCTGGGTCATATGGAAGCTCTATGTTTAGTAGGTCCAGAAATCTCCACACAGCTCTCCATAGTGGTTGGACCAGTTTGCACTCCCACCAACAGTACAGGAGAGTTCCTTTTTCTCCACAACCTCTCCAACATTTGTTGTTGCTATTTTTTTTAATATGTGCCATTCTCACTGGTGTAAGATGGTATCTCATGGTAGTTTTGATTTGCATTTCCCTGATTACAGTGATGTTGAACATTTTTCCATATGCCTGTTGGCCATTTGCATTTCATCCTCAGAGAAGTTTCTTTTTAGCTCTTCTGCCCATTTTTTGACAGGATTATTTTCTTTGTTGTTGAGTCATCAGCTCTTTGCAGATTTTGTGATCAGTCCTTTATCATTAGTGTTGTTACACTCATTTTCTAAAAGGGAACAATGGCAAATAAAGTTGGAAGACACTCATAAGTTCATCAAAAGTTATTTGGTGTTAATGCCCAAAAATAGATGACTGGATCAAGAAGATGTGGTACATATACAGCATGGAATATTACTCAGCATTCAAAAAAGATAAACACATGCAATTTGCAGCAACATGGATGGCGCTGGAAGGGATCATGCTCAGCAAAAAAGCCAGAAAGAAAAAGAAAAATACTGGATGGTCTCATTCACAGCAGGAATCTAGAAAACCTAAATAAGGGACCAGGAAAAAGAATAACTATAAGAAAAAAAAATCAAAATCGACAAACAACTATGAACCAGAGACACACTATGGGGGGCAAGGGGGAAAGGAGGGATTGAGGTCAAAATAAGGGGGTTACAATTGTATGGGGAATATAAAAATAAAATTTAAAAAAAAGTTATTTGGTGTGATGGAAAATTGACTACACTAGCAGTTAATACTTCTATTTTGAAAATTCTGCAGCAATTATCACTGGTTAAACATCCTCCCTTTCAAAAAATTTGTTATTCAGTGTCTTCTCAATTGTACAAGAGAATTTTTTAGTAGATTGTTCATATCACCTCAGAGCATTGATTAATAATTATAGGAACAAAATTAAAAATCACTTAGGAAGGGAGAAAAGCATAAATCATACTGTGCACTAGATCTTAGTTTTATCAAGCCAGTGCATCATGTGGAAATAATTCCTTAACTATAGTTAATTTGTAAAGCTTCATCTGAATGTCTCCATTACCTCACAAATGACCCCCACATTCTTCTTCACATCCCTACTTGCTCACCTCCAGTCAGCCCTCCAGATGGCATTCAAGGTTATAATTCCCAGATACAAACACTGTTAAGTCTCTTTCTTTTTTTTTTTTTAAGATTTTTTTTTTTATGCATAGAAGAACTGGAGTATAGGCCAGAAGTGCAGGGGGGTGAGAGGATTCACCAGAGAAAGAGTGGGGAGCAAAACAGGCAGATTACTGAAATACACTGCTAAGGAGAGCAGCAGGCAAAACAGAAGAAGTCTGCTGCACTATGTGGGTTAGCTCCCTGGCAAGGGATCAAATTCAGGCCACAGCGGTCCTAGCATAACAGCACTGACACTTAAACCCTATGCCACCAGGGAGGCCTGTTAAGCCACATTTCCATTCAAAATTACTCACTGTCTGAGAATTGTCAGAATAAATTGCCAAAATGTTTACCCATTTGCCTGCTTTCCTTTTCTCTCTAAAATTGTCCTTTTCTTCCCATTCTTTGTCGATTAACATGAAGGTCCAAACCTCCCTCCCTCTGCCCCCTGCGATTGCCACCTATGGATTAAGTGCTTTGCACATATCACAGGGTACCCATATGATACAGGAGGGACTGTGTCTACATGAAAATGGACCAACAAGAAAGTGTTATATCATAGAAGTTGGCGTGAGCTCTTGTGTGCTGATTCATTGAGATTTTAGTTATGCAGCATAACCTCGTCTATTGTGACTCATTAATAAGTGAGCAATATTTTTACATTAAAAAAAGAATGTAACAAATAAGAAAAGTGAGTCATAAGTAGTTATTTTAAATTGGTAATTACTATGACATATTTTAGAACATTCAAATCAAAACTATAAGCCGTATGAATTCAAATGTTCTTAAGGAGGTTAGGTGAACATAACTATCGCTAGCTTCTTAACATCACTCCTCTTTAGAAAGGAAAGTCCTTAATTCATTTCAATGAAGTCCTTTATTCATTTCAATACACTTTCTTTCTAGACAAGGAGAGTTGGTGAACTACACACCTGAAGTAGTCCAAGAGGCCTCTTTGAAATACTTATTAAACACACACTTTGACATTTTTCTTCAAAACATTCATTATGCTACATCCTTTTGCCCTTTAACAAATAAGTCTCCCTTTGTAAACAGAGAAGTGCCCTGGTTTTAGGCTGCACAGATTATGGGAACAATGATTTATTGTTCTCGTGGACCTTGTGTTCCTTGGATAAATTGTGCAATCTCGGTTTCCTAGCACCTCCTTTTATCCTCATGTCTGTTTGAGAAGCTGCTGCTTGGGTGGAAGGCAACTGATCACAGACTCTTCATGTTTCTAAAATCCAGAAAAAATGGTCTTTTTGCCCAATTCTCACACATTACTGATCTGAGAAATGACTTCAGGGTATCTGCAAAGAAGCAAGGGACAGTAATCTGTAGGGGAGGAAGGAAGACAAAAACAATTTTGTTTTGTGAGACTGGGAAGATCCTGTTAGGATTTACCAGAATCATGAATTAGATCTGCATGTCACCTGTCCTCTGAGCCCTGCAAATGTCCTTCCTAGAAATTCCATGGCGCAGTGGCAGAGCCCAGATGAGTGGCAGAAACCGCTGAGTGACCCTTGAAGGGGCCGAATGGCCAATAGGACAGCATCTGGAATCGTTTTGCCTGCAGTCAATCACGTTTTATCTCTGTTACATGGTATTCTTTCTAATAAATCTAATAAATCTCTTGTTTTAGGGAAAGGAGTGGGGATTGCTACTTTTGTTTTGGCAAACTATAAAGGGGTAAATAAACCCACATGCTTTGAAAAAGGATAAAAGGTCAAATATCAGGACAGAAATTCTGAATCCTCAGGGGCTAGATAAGAGTAAGCGAAGGAGTCCCATGTTTGGAAAGCAGCTTACATATGAGCCCTAAATGGACTCAGCACCCAGAAGAATCTAATAAGACAGTAATAAATTGGTAAGGTCTGTAGTCAATACAATCCTCACAATCATTATAGGGTCATTTCGCATCTTCTTTATTCACTTCACTACAAGGTTTCAGCTCCTTTTTTTTTTTTCTCCCAAAGTTCAATGCCTCAGGCTTCCCCAGGTCTCTACTGATACAAAAGAAAATAATTAAATGACAAATCAATTACCATTAAACCGTGATTATTGAATGCTTCAGCATTTCACTATATATGTATATTTTATCTAATTAATATTATATTTTATTTAATTAATTTTTGGAAAAAGAAAAAAAGGGGAATTATATTATCATGCTAATATACTTAGATTTTATAAAGAATAACATGGGCATGCTATGACAAAGCTTCATAAAATATGATCTCAAGGTATTTTTTATGAAATGTAAGTATTTAGCAAGGGGACATATTTGGGGATATGTGAGATATATTTTAGGGTTGGATAATTTCGAGGACACCTTATTTGATACTGGGTTGCTGATCACATACTATTTATAAGAACAATAGGAAACTTGGAAACTACTTTGTATCATTTCAAAACAGTACCTCAATTAAATCAGTGAAAATACATATTTGTAAATGCTCCACTCTTCCATAACCTAGAACTGTGCCTGGAATTAAAAGTCATTCACCAAGTATTTGATAAATGATTCTAATATCTAAAAATTACTTTTTTGTCAATTAACAGCCAGGTTTGACAGGCACTTGTGTAGTTATCTTTTTGTTCTTTTCAGTGATCTGATCATAAATGCAAAAGAAAGAATCAAATACTTTTCTCCATAAAACAATAGATACATCTATGAATTTAATAAATTTTAAATTCATAATGGAAGTGCTGTTATTATTCACCAAATTGAGCAAGAGTCACTTTCTTATACTAGATTATACTATTTTTATCTAGCTAAGCACATACTAAAAAGGTGACTAATATATCAACTGAGTACCAAATATGGTCTATTCACTATTTTAGACAAAAAATTTCTTATAATGTTTCATATGTATGCAGAGTGTTGCCTAATTACTATTGCAAGCACATTTTAAAAGTAAGAAAACAGACCCAGAAAAGTTAAGTGACTTGCTCAAGTTCTACTGGCTACAAATAGAGAAAGTTAAGGTTTGGAACTGAGATAATTACTTTCAATTGGGAAGCTTGGAGATTGTCCATCAAGATACTATAAAATAAATTCTGCTTTAATAATTATATAACAAAAGTGAATCTTTAGTTATGTGTATATTCTGATCTAGTGCATTGTCCTCAGTGAATATCTTGACAAACAAATGAACAAGATAAATTTAAAGATAATAGAATTTTATAATAAATATGCCCAAGTAACCATGGACCTTCCAGGATTTATAAAAATCCAGAACACCCACCATCAGTTCCTGCTACCACAAACATGCTTGTGTATTCTCCTCAGTCAACAAGAGAGCCTCCTCTGATAGGCAAAAAGTCTTTTATCATAAAATAGTAGCAGAAAAACAAGAATTTAAGGCAATTAAGGGAAACCAATATAATAACAAAATTTAGAAAAGAAAGTAAAAGCTAAATTTATAATAGGAGAAAAAATACCACCAAAAATATTACAAAGTTGAAAAAGTATCAAAGATTAAAATGGCCTGCCAATTGCTATACAAAATAAAAATGACTGATTCTGACATATAAGAATGGGATTTTAAAACATCTAATATAACTGATGTTATATCAAAACAATAATAATAATTCTAAACAGTGGAAAGGAGAAAGCAAAGAAAATAAAATGTTATTATTTTCAGATTTTGTTACAATTACAGATAAACACAGAAATAATCCACTGAACTTGTTTAATTGTTTTTCTATGAGAATGTAGCGTTAAACTGTATAATTTTTGAAAAAACTTAAGAAATATTATTTAATCCCAGAAATCTCATATAACCAGCTTCTAATTTAAAGCAGAACTCTTTATCAGCTGACTTTTAAACTGAATTTCTGTACTTTTTCCTCTCAGTAAAGAGCAATTAAAGAAAGGAAAGGAAAACTCACTGATAGTGATATGAGAAATATTTTCATACCTATAATACTGTCCTACAAGATTAAAACAATTAAAATAATTTCTAAGGGGCCATTATGCCTTTACCTTGAGGAGATTCATTTCACTGATTCTAGGGGTGTGTATGTATCTCTAGGCTTTTGAGAGATTGTACTGCAGCCTAAGAAAATGACTTAATTATTGACACTAAAAGAGCTTTGCATTCACAAAAGGTTCAAAGCAGTTGCCATATTGTTGTTGTCCCTCT